>NW_014572315.1:0-1322 GCF_001313835.1 Polistes canadensis
AATTGAATTCTTCACGTTAAGTTACCAAAAAATGTTGTAAAAAAAGGATTTTTTTCCTTTTTTTAGACTGCAGTTGTTGAAATATAAATGTTATTTGCTTGATTTTATTGAAGGTTACACTTTTTATTTGTTAGTTTACGCTTAAAAACTAGAAAGAAAACGTTTTCCGGTTTTTTTTATTTAGCATTTCTTTAGGTATTTGCTAGTTTTTAACTCCGGTTTAATTCAGAAAGTAGCAAAAATTACTTTTTAAATATATCATATCTATATGGGAAGGAAAAAATGTGCTATTAGAAACAAGACAGGTGAAATGTCAGGTTTACTACAATCGAGTTTCGTTGAAAAAGAATTGGATTCTCTACGTAAAGTTACTTAAAAATGTTGTAATAGAATGATTTTTTCCCTTATTTTGAACTGCAGTTATTGAAATACAAATGTTATTTGCTATATTTTAATGAACGTAACACTTTTTATTGGTTAGAATGCGCTATAAAACTTGAAAGAAAGCGTTTTAAAGCTTTTTTTATATAGCGTTTCTTTATGTATTTGCTAGTTTTGAACTTCGATTCATTTCAGAAAGTCGCGAAAAGTTCTTTCTGAATATATTTAAACATTTTTAGCAACGGTTAAAATGGGCTATTAGAAACAAGACAGATTAAATGTCAGGTTTACTACAATCGAGTTTCGTTGAAAAAGAATTGGATTCCTCACGTAAAGTAACTTAAAATTGTTGTAATAGAATGATTTTTTTCCTTTTTTTGAACTGCAGTTATTGAAATATAAATGGTATTTGCTATATTTTATTATACGTAAAACTTTTTAATTGTTAGTATGTGCTTTAAAACTTGAAAGAAAGCGTTTTACAGCTTTTTTTATATAGCATTTCTTTATGTATTTGCTAGTTTGGAACTTTGATTGATTTCAGAAAGTCGCAAAAATTTTATTCTAAATATATTTAGACATTATTAGCGACGGTTAAAATGTGCTACTAGAAACAAAACAGATTAAATGTAAGGTTTACTACAATCGAGTTTCGTTGCAAAAAAATTGAATTCTTTACGTTGAGTAACCAAAAAATGTTGTAATAAAATGTTTTTTTTCCTTTTTTAGAACTGCAGTTGTTGAATTATATATGTTATTTGCTGGATTTTATTGAACGTAAGGTTTTTTATTTGTTAGTATACGCTTTAAAACTTAAAAGAAAACGTTTTACAGCTTTCGTTATATAGCATTTCTTTATGTATCTGATAGTTTTGATCTACGGTTTAATTCAGGAAGTAGCAAAAATTTCTTTCTAAATATATTTAAACATTTTTAGCGAC
>NW_014572316.1:0-1375 GCF_001313835.1 Polistes canadensis
AAAAAAAAAAGAAGAAAATGAAAGAACTTTTTTCGAGAAGTTCACGATACAGTTGAATCGTTATTTTTGACAACGAGTTGTCGAAAAATAAAGAGAGATAGAGATAGAGAAAAAAAAAGTTTCTGACCTGGTAAAACAAACCCTGGACCTATCTTTCAGACCATTTCTTATCCGAGAAACGTTTCGAAGAGACTTATCTTCGTCTAAAACTAGCTGCACCCCACAGTGTGTAGTGTGTGTTGTCTCGATCCTTCAGTTTCTTTCTCTCTCTTTTTATTTCTGTCTTTTACTTTCTCTCTCTCTCTCTCTTCGGTTGTCTATCTATTTTGTTCTTATTGTCTGCATCTCCAGCAAAGCCGGTTTTACGCAGGGAAATACTACTACTATGTCGTAGTTATGATCCTGTCGTATTGCTGAGTAGGACAGGTGGTCAAGATTTTACTAAAATTTTGTTCTGTATTATTTTACCTTCATTTATTATTCCGTTTGATATTTGATGAAAATATCTATTTCGATATATCTTATTATTAGGGTCGAATAAATTGAATCCTCATATGTAAGCTGAATTGAAAAGTTTGTTGTTATTGTGCTTAATATAGAAATAATTTTATTCGATAAATAAATTCACTTTTTGTGTGTTCACGTTTATTATATTTTTTTTCGTATTATATTTAATTGTAATATTATTTATCCTAATTTGTACTGGGAGAGAATATTTGAGAAATATTGTTAATCTATACTCTGGGCGTAGTTTTATTTATAAAATACAAGTACTTTTATTTTTCGTTAACACTCCTATACGAGTATTTTTAATATAAATAATAAATTTAGTCAAATGATTTTTTCGATAGATTGTCAGATTTGTATATATTAATATAGGGTAGTATATTTTTTTTCTTTTTATAAATACTGACATTTAATAATACTTTTTAATATAATACCGAATCACATTTATATATTACATATTAATATTTAAATTATTTGTAAGTCTCCGAGTATGTAATTAATTTTACTTTAAGAATTTTTCACAAATTTTTACATGCTTAAATTATTATTATATTAAAATAAATTTCTGACCAATATAATATGTAACCATTAAAAATATGTTTTTTTTTTATGTATTTTTTACTCTTGCTTTATCATTCTCTTATTTGTATTTTTCTCTTTATCCAAATCTATATATACATATATGTATACGCATGAATCTTTTCTGACGAGATGAAATATCCCATGATATCTTTTCTCCTCTCTTTTTAAATCTCACGTGTACATATTTTTTTCAGAGTTGCGTCTTAGCATTCGAAGTGTACGGACGTTCAGAGTGTTGATCCGCGTGTTTATAACTTTATTGTTTACATTGTACGTATAACGAATA
>NW_014572317.1:0-1375 GCF_001313835.1 Polistes canadensis
ATCTTTGCATCTATTTTATATACATATACACATATACATACATACAAATATGTATATATGCTCGCAATAATATTGTTTATTCCAGATAAAGATATATATATATATATATATATATATATACGATAGTGATTATTTATCCACTCATCCTTCAATTTACGCGGCCAGAATATATATTATTTTGTTAGAAATTTTAAAAGTAAGAACCATGTAGACCAGGGACGAAACTACAAGTCGGAAAGGGCGCAAAACATTTTCCATTTATTATTTTTTTAATTTTAATCAAATCATCCCAAGTAAACTGACAACGCAAAAACGAATACTTTTTGCGTGTATTGAATTTGTAGAATTATCCACCTTAAAAAAGAATAACAAAAATATTTTAATCTTATAAAAATATCGAAATAAAAAGTTTCAAATATGTTAGTTTTTTTTCTTGGCTATCCAAAACTATATTTTGCGAAGGGGCCCGAACATTTGTAGTTTCGCCACTTACGTATACGGCAAGTTATTCTGTAATGTTGAAACGCGTTAGTACTATATGAGATAAAGATATAAAGTACTTATGCTATTAGATAGTCATCATAAGTGTAGTTGTATATTTGAATTTTTCGAAACGTTATAATTTTTTTTAAACTGTTTCAGATAAATAGGTATGTATGTATTTTTTAAAATTCTATCTACACATTTGCTTTTAAGTCAACGAACTAGTTGTTATTAATTCCCTCTTTAAATGACTAAAGTCAAACAACGTAAATACGGTCAAAAAAATGGATGGGGGTAATCCAATTCGGATGTATTAACTTTTAGTTCAAATATTTGTTATCTTTTGTTATTTGAAAATCGCGTAAAACTAATTCATCTCGAACGGGGATACTCGCGTAAATTGAGAAACGGGTGGTTTATATAAAAATGTCGCTTCTCAAATTATTCCTAAGGAAAAAAAAAGGAAGAAAAGTTGAGTTTCTTCGATCTATCTTGAAAAAAGTGACACACGAATCATTTTGACTTCCTTAATATATATTATAATTTTTCTGTTAACTTTGATCCCGAGTATCCTCAATTTATACAAAAATAAATAAAATTCATAAATTGTTAATAAATGATTAGAACATTCTGCAAAGTTCGCAAACGAATGCAATTTTTACGAATGAAATAATAAAAACAGGCAAGTAAGAACGAGTTAAACAATTTTTCTTTTGTTAATACATTGATTAATGAATTATAATTAAAGTAAAATGAAGGAGATTATTAAATAAAAATAAACAAAAATAATCTCAATAATCATGAATATAATTGTTATCTGTTTTTTTTTTATTGTTCTTTCTTTTTTTTTTTAGTTTGTCGAAAATGAATTCCCTCGTATGTATTTTATTTT
>NW_014572318.1:0-1318 GCF_001313835.1 Polistes canadensis
ATCGCAGAGCCGTGGTGGGTGCCTCCAAGGGATGAGAAATGGTTCTCGTCCCTGGGGGGGCTTTGCTATCTGCGGTACTGGTAGGTGAAAGTAGAAGACCCTGTAGTCTAGTACTTAGGGGTAACTTTTTTATTGCCGTTAAGTGGGGGGACTCGCTGGTGATTTCCGTCTACTTTCCCCCCAGCGAGGTAATTAGTGAGTATTGTAAACTCCTGGACGAGCTGGAAGAACTCTTGGGAAGATTCCCTACCTCTCCGGTGCTGGTTGCTGGCGACTTCAATGCCCGGGCCCGTAGATGAGACCCGGAAGGTAGGGGTAACCTAAGGGGAGGGTGGCTCTCTACCTGGGCCAATTGGTTGAATTTGCACCTCTTCAACCGGATCGGTCGTCCCACGTGCGTTCGGCCGCAAGGGTCGAGCGTTATTGACCTCACGTGGGTCTCGCGAGCTGCAAGTATCCGCCTATCGGAATAGAGGGTAGATGAGGCAAAGTCCCTTTCGGACCATGCGTATGTCGTTTTTGAGTATTGCCACGAGACTGCAGGGGTCCGAGGCTTGATCCGGCCTGACAAGACTTTCCCTCGRTGGAATKCGCGGGCTGCGGACGAGGACATGCTCGCTGCTGCTCTCCTATCGGGCGACTGGACGCGTCCTGGTGGTGTGTGCAGTGCGCGAGTGTATGTCAAGTGGCTTCGCCAGATGTTGGTGCGCGTGTGCGACATGGCACTGCCGAGAGCGGGGAACATTAAGAACAAGAGGAGGAAGGCGTGCTGGTGGTCGCAGGAACTGTCTGCTCTCAGGGCGGAAGCGACTGCGGCTAGGAGGCGCTTTCTAAATGCCAGACGCARCGGGGACCAAAGAAGAATAGAGCTGTGTCTGGAGGCCCGAAGGGAGACTAAAAAACTTTTGAAGAGGGTCATTAAAAAGGCCAAAGCCACTGCCTGGAGAGACTTCATAGGGACACTGGAGGCAGACCCGTGAAGCAGACAATATCGCCTGGTCATGAGAAAGCTAAGACCATACTCTGCACCCCTGACGGAGGTGCTCGAACCGGACGTACTGGACCAGGTGTTGGGGGGCCTCTTTCCCCAAGTGGAACAGATCAATGCTCAGGTCGTGCGCGGGGTGCAGGTGGATGGTGCAGCGGTAACGCTGGAAGAGGTGCTGGCTGCGGCGAAGAGGATAACCGGTAGGAAGGCTCCGGGACCGGATGGGGTCCCGGGCATAGTACTAAGAGCAGCGGCAGTACACTGCGGGGTCGGTCTCGCGGAGCTTTTCACGGAGTGTCTTAGGACCAGAAACTTTCCAACAGCCTGGAA
>NW_014572319.1:0-1334 GCF_001313835.1 Polistes canadensis
GTAATAAAATGATTTTTTTCCTTTTTTTGAACTGCAGTTGTTGAAATATAAATGTTATTTGCTGGATTTCATTAAACGTAATAATTTTTATTTTTTATTATACGCTTTAGAACTTGAAAGAAAACGTTTTACAGCTTTTGTTATATAGCATTTCTTTATGTATCTAATTATCTTGAACTACAGTTTAATTCAAAAAGTAGCTAAAATTTCTTTTTAAATATATTAAATCTTTTTTGTGAATGTAAAAATGTGCTATTACAAACAAGACAGAATGGACGTCAGGTTTAGTACAATCGAGTTTCGATGAAAAAAAATCGAATTGTTCACGTTAATCAACCAAAAAATGTTGTAATAAAATGAATTTTTTCCTTTCTATAGACTGCAGTTGTTGAAATATAAATTTTATTTGCTGGATTTTATTGAACGTAACACTATTTATTTGTTAGTGTACGCTTACAATCTTAAAAAAAAACGTTTTACAGCTTTTGTTATATAGCATTTTTTTATGTATCTGATAGTTTTGAACTACGGTTTAATTCTGAAAGTAGCAAAAATTTCTTTCTAAATATATTTATACACCTTTATTGATGGTTATAATGTGCTACTAGAAACAAAACAGATTAAATGTCAGGTTTACTACAGTAGTGTTTCGTTGAAAAAAAATTGAATTCTTTACGTTAATCAACCAATAAATGATGTAATAAAATGTATTTTTTCCTTTTTTTAGACTGCAGTTGTTGTATAATAATTGTTATTAACTGGATTTTATTACACATATCACTTTTTATTTGTTAGTATACGCTTCAAATTTTGAAAGAAAATGTTTAACAGCTTTTGTTTTATGGCATTTCTTTATGTATCTGTTGGTTTTGAACTACGGTTTTATTCAGATAGTAGCAAAAATTTCTTTCTAAATATATTTTACATTTTTATTGACGGTTAAAATGTGCCATTAAAAACAAAACAGAATGGATGACAGGTTAACTACAGTCGTGTTTCGTTGAAAAAGAATTAAATTTTTCACGTTGCGTAACTAAAAAATGTAGTAATAAAATGATTTTTTTCCTTTTTTTGGACTGTAGTTGTTGAAATATAAATGTTATTTGCTTGATTTTATTAGACCAAACACTTTTTATTTGTTAGTATACGCTTGAAAACTTGAAAGAAAACGTTTACCAGCTTTTTTTAAAAAGCATTTCTTTAGGTATCTGCTAGTTTTAAACTACAGTTTAATTCAGAAAGTAGCAAAAATTTCTTTTTAAATATAATAAATCTTTTTTGTAAAAGTAAAAATGTGCCATTAGAAACAAGACAGAATGGATGTCAGGTTTACT
>NW_014572320.1:0-1264 GCF_001313835.1 Polistes canadensis
ACGAAAATCGATTGTAAGGAACCTGACATCCATTCTGTTTGGTTTCTAGTAGTACATTTTAACCGCTGTTAAAAATATATAAATATATTTAAAAAAAAATTTTTGCCGCTTTCTGAATTAAACAGTAGTTCAAAACTATAAGATACATAAAGATATACTATATAACAAAAGCTGTAAAACATTTTCTTTTAAGTTTAAAATCGTATACTAACAAATAAAAAGTGTTACGTTTAATAATATCCAGCAAATAACATTTGTTATTCAGCAACTGTTGTTCCAAAAGAGGGAAAAAATCATTCTATTAAAACAGTTTTTGGTTACTTTGCGTTAACAACTCAATTCTTTTTCCACGAAAATCGATTGTAATAAACCTGACATCCATTCTGTTTGTTTTCTAGTAGCACATTTCAACGGTCGCTAAAAGTATATAAATATATTTAAAAAGAAATTTTTGCTACTTTCTGAATAAAACCGCTGTTAAAAACTATCAGATACTTAAAGAAATGCTATATAACAAAAGCTGTAAATCGTTTTCATTCAAGTTCAAAAGCGTATACTAACAAATAAAAGGTGTTACGTTCAATAATATCTAGCAAATGTCATTTATTAGTCAACAACTGCAAATCAAAAAAAGGAAATAAATCATTTTGTTACAACATTTTTATGTTACTGATCGTGAAGAACTCAATTCTTTTGCAACGAAACTCATTTGTAGTAAACCTGACGTCCATTCTGTCTTGTTTCTAGTAGCACATTTTAACCGTCGCAAAAAATACATAAATATAATTAAAAAGAGATTTTGGCTACTTTCTGTATTAAACCGTAGTTCAAAACTATTAGATACATAAAGAAATGCTATATAACAAACGCTGTACAATATTTCCTTTCAAGTTTTAAAGCGTAAACTAAAAAATAAAATGTGTTACGTTCAATAAAATCCAGCAAATAACATTTCTATTTCAAGACTGCAGTCCAAAAAAAGGGAAAAAATCATTCTATTACAACATTTTTTGGTTACATAACGTGAAGAATTCAATTCTTTCTTTACGAAATTTGATTGTAGTAAACGTGTCGTTTATTCTGTCTTGTCTCTAATAGCACAGTTTTACCTTTACAAATAAGATTTTATATATTTTAAAAGAAATTTTTGATACTTTCTGAAGTAAACCGTAGTTCAAAACATTAGATACATAAAAAAATGCTATACAACAAAAGATGTAAAACGTTTTCTTTTAAGTTTTAAATCGTATACTAACAAATAAAA
>NW_014572321.1:0-1264 GCF_001313835.1 Polistes canadensis
ACGTAATACTTCTTATTCGTTAGTGTACGCTTTAAAACTTAAAAGAAAACGTTTTACAGCTTTTATTTTATAACATTTCTTTATCTATCTGATAGTTTTGAACTACGGTTCAATTCAGAAAGTAGCAAAAATTTATTTCTAAATATATATTTAAAATTTTTAACGACGGTTAAAAATTGCTACTAGAAACAAAACAGAATGGATGTCAGGTTTATAACAATCGATTTTCGTCGAAAAAGAATCGAATCCTTTTCGTTAAGTAGCAAAAAAATGTTTTAATAATATGATTTTTTTCCTTTTTTTGACTGCAGTTGTTAAATTAAAATGTTATTTGCTGAATTTTATTGGACGTTACACTTTTTATTTTTTAGTATACGCTTTAAAACTTAAAAGAAAACGTTTTACAGCTTTTATGTTATAAAATTTTTTTTATGTATCTGATAGTTTTAAACTACGGTATAATTTAGAAAGTAGCAAAAATTTCTTTCTAAATATATATTTAACATATTTAACGACGGTTAAAAATTGCTACTAGAAACGAAACAGAATGGATGTCATGTTTACTATAATCGAGTTTCGTTGAAAAGAATTGAAATCTTCACGTAAAGTAACAAAAAATGTGGTAATTAAAAGATTTTTTTCCTTTTTTTGGACTGCAGTTGTTACAATATAAATGTTATTTGCTGAATTTTATTGAACGTAACATATTTTATTCATTAGTATACGCTTAAAAACTTAAAAGAAAACGTTTTACAGCCTTTTTTTAAAAGCATCTCTTTATGTATCTAACAATTTTGAACTACAGTTTAATTCAGAAAGAAGCAAAAATTTCTTTCTTAATATAGTTAAACATTTTAAGCGACGAATAAAAATTGCTATTAGAAACAAAACAGAATGGATGTCAGGTTTATTACAATTGATTTTCGTTGAAAAAGAATCGAATTCTTTACATTAAGTAACCAAAAAATGTTGTAATAAAATGATTTTTTTTCTGTTTTTGAACTGCAGTTTTTGAATTTTAAATGTTAATTGCTGAATTTTATTGGACGTAACACGTTTTATTTTTTAGTATACGCTTTAAAACTTAAAAGAAAAGTTTTACAGCTTTTATTTTATTGCATTTCTTTATGTATCTGATAGTTTTGAACAACGGTTTGATTCAAAAAGTAGCAAAAATTTTTTTCTAAATATATATTAAACATTTTTAGAGACGTTTAAAAATTGCTACTAGAAATAAAACAGAATTGATGTCAGGTTTACTACA
>NW_014572322.1:0-1269 GCF_001313835.1 Polistes canadensis
TATTTGTTAGTATACGCTTTAAAACAAGAAAGAAAACGTTTTACAACTCTTGTTATATAGCATTACTTTATGTATCTAATAGTTTTGAACTACGGTTTAATTCAAAAAGTAGCAAAAATTTCTTTCTAAATATAGTTGAACATTTTTAGCGACGGTTAAAATGTGCTACTAGAAACAAAACAGATTAAATGTGAGGTTCACTACAATCGAGTTCCGTTGAAAAAGAATTAAATTCTTCACGTTAAGTAAACAAAAAATGTCGTAATAAAATGATTTTTTTCCTTTTTTTGAACTGCAGTTTTTGAAATATGAATGTTATTTGCTGGATTTTATTGAACGTAACACTTTTTATTTCTTAGTATACGCTTTAAAACAAGAAAGAAAACGTTTTATTGCTCTTGTTATATAGCATTTCTTTATGTATCTAATAGTTTAGATTTACGGTTTAATTTAGAAAGTAGCAAAAATTTCTTTCTAAATATATTTAAACATTTTATGCGACGGTTAAAATGTACTACTAGAAAAAAAACAGATTAAATGTCAGGTTAACTACAATCGAGTTTTGTTGAAAAGAATCAAATTCTTCACGTTATGTAACCAAAAAATGTTGTAATAAAATTATTTTTTTCCTTTTTTTAAACTGCAGTAGTTAAAATATAAATGTTATTTGCTGGATTTTATTGAACGTAACACCTTTTATTCGTTAGTATACGCTTTAAAACAAGAAAGAAAACGTTTTACAGCTTTTGTTATATAGAATTTCTTTATGTATCTAATAGTCTAGAACTACGGTTTAATTCAGAAAGTAGAAAAAATTTCTTTTCAAATATATTTAAACATTCTCAGCGACGGTTAAAATGTTCTACTAGAAACAAAACAGATTAAATGTCAGGTATACTACAATCGAGTTTCGTTGAAAAAGAATTAAATTCTTCACGTTAAGTAACCAAAAAATTTTGTAATAAAATGATTTTTTCCTTTTTTTAAACTGCAGTTGTAGAAATATAAATGTTATTTGCTGGATTTTATTGAACGTAACACTTATTATTGGTTAGTATACGATTTAAAACAAGAAAGAAAACGTTTTACAGCTTTTGTTATATAGCATTTTTTTATGTATCTAATAGTTTAGCTTTACGGTTTAATTTAGAAAGTAGCAAAAATTTCTTTCTAAATATATTTCAACATTTTTTGCGGCGGTTAAAATGTGCTTCTAGAAACAAAACAGAATAAATGTCAGGTTTACTACAATCGAGTTTCGTTGAAAAA
>NW_014572323.1:0-1322 GCF_001313835.1 Polistes canadensis
TTGTTGAATTATAAATGTTATTTGCTGGATTTTATTGAACGTAACACTTTTTATTTGTTAGTATACGCTTTAAAACTTACAAGAAAACTTTTTACTGCTTCTTTTATATAGCATTTCCTTATGTATTAGCTAGTTTTGAACTACGGTTTAATTCAGAAAGTAGCAAAAATTTCTCTTTAAATATATTTGAATATTTTTAGAGACGGTTAAAATTTGCTACTAGAAACAAAACAGAATGGATTTCAGGTTTATTACAATCGATTTTCATGAAAAAGAGTTGAGTTCTTCACGTAAAGTAACCAAAAAATGTTGTTTTAAAATGCTTTTTTTGCTCTTTTGATGTGCAGTTGTTGAATTATTAATGTTATTTTCTGGATTTTATTGAGCGTAACACTTTTTATTTGTTAGTATACGCTTTAAAACTTAAAAGAAAACTTTTTACAGCTTTTTTTATATAGCATTTTTTTATGTATCTGATAGTTTTGAACTACGGTTTAATTCAGAAAGTAGTAATAATTTCTGTATTAAATATTTTTAAAAATTTTTATCGACGGTTAAAATGTTCTACTAGAAACAAAACAGAATGAATGTCAGGTTTATTACAATCGATTTTCGTTGAAAAACATATAAGTTCTTAACGTAAAGTTACCAGAAAATGTTGTAATAAAATGATTTTTTTTCTCTTTTTGAACTGCAGTTGTTAAATTATAAATTTTATTTGCTGCATTTTATTGAACCTAACACTTTTTATTTGTTAGTATTTGCTTTAAAATTTGAAAGAAAACGTTTTACAGCTTTTGTTATATAGCATTTCTTTATGTTTCTGATAGTTTTGAACTACGGATTAATTCAGAAAGTAGTAAAAATATCTGTATTAGATATATTTAAACATTTTTATCGCCGGTTAAAATGTGCTACGAGAAACAAATCAGATTGGATGTCAGGTTTATTACAATCGATTTTTGTTGAAAAAGAATTGATTTCTTCACGTAAAGTAACCAAAAAATGTTGTAAAAAAATGATTTTTTTCCTTTTTTTAGACTGCAGTTGGTGAAATATAAATTTTATTTGCCTAATTTTATTGAAAATACCACTTTTTATTTGTTAGTATACGCATTAGGACTTGAAAGAAAACGTTTTACAGCATTTTTTATATAGCATTTCTTTATTTATCTGATAGTTTTATACTACGGTTTAATTCAGAAAGTAGTTAAAATTTCTGTATAAAATATATTTAAACATTTTTAGCGACGGTTATAATGTGCTACTAGAAACAAAAAAGAATGGATGTCAGGTTTATTACAATCGATTTTCGTTGAAAA
>NW_014572324.1:0-1323 GCF_001313835.1 Polistes canadensis
TTCGACTGCAGTTGTTAAAAGAAAATGATATTTGCTAGAATTTATTGGACTAAACACTTTTTATTTGTTATTATAAGCTTTAAACTTAAAAGA
This sequence comes from Polistes canadensis, assembly GCF_001313835.1. Classification (NCBI taxonomy): domain Eukaryota; kingdom Metazoa; phylum Arthropoda; class Insecta; order Hymenoptera; family Vespidae; genus Polistes; species Polistes canadensis. The sequence continues at coordinate 94 of NW_014572324.1, forward strand.
AAACGTTTTATAGCATTTGTTATACAGCACTTCTTTAAATATCTGAAAGTTTACAGCAATTTTTTAATGTAGAAAGCAGCAAAAATTATCCTAAATAGATTAAAAAATATTTTAGCGACGGTAAAAATGTGCTGTTAGAAACTAAACATATTGGATGTCAGTTTGAATACAATCAAGTTCTGTCGAAAAATAAATAAATTCTTTACTTCAAGTAACCGGAAAAAGTTATAATAAAATGATTTTTTTCCTTTTTTTTAACTGCAGTTGATGAATTATAAATGTTATTTGCTAGATTTTATTAGACTGAACAGTTTTTATTTGTTAGTATCCGGTTTAAAACTTGAAAGAATACGTCTTATAGCATTTGTTATACAGCACTTCCTTAAATATCTGATAGTTTTCAACAATTATTTAATTCAAAAGCAGCGAAAATTTCTTTTAAATATATTGAACGTTTTTTAGCGATGGTAAAAATGTGTTACTAGAAACAAAACAGAATATATGTCAGGTTTACTACAATCGAGTTTCGTAGAAAAAGAATTGAATTTTTCATGTAAATTAACCAAAAAAAGTTGTAATAAAATGATTTTTTTAATTTTTTTGACTGCATTAGTCCAAATATTAATGATGTTGGTCAAATTTTTTCGGATGTAACACTTTTTATTTGTAAGTATACGCTTTAAACTTAAAAGAAATGTTTTATAGCTTTTGTAATATGGCACTTTTTTAGAAATTTTATAGTTTTTAACTACGATTTAATCCAGAAAGTAGCGAAAATTTCTTTTTAAATATATTAAATATTTTGTAGCAATAGTAAACATGTTATATTAGAAACTGAACAGAATGTATGTTAAGTTGACTACTATCGAGTTTTGATGAAAAATAATTGAATTCTACACGTAAAGTAACCAAAAAAAGTTGTAATAAAATGATTTTTTTCTTTTTTTTTGGCTGCATGAGTCTTAATATTAATGATGTTGGCCAAATTTTTTCGGACTTAACACTTTTTATTTGTTAGTACACGCTTTAAAACTTGAAAGAAAACGTTTTATACCTTTTGTTATACAGCAATTTTTAAGATTTTTTAAAATTTTAACTACGATTTAATCCAGAAAGTAGCAAAAATTTCTTTCTAAATATATAAAAACATTTTGAGCGAAAAAAAAAATGTGCTATTATAAACAAAACACTATGAATGTCAGGTTTACTACAATCGAGTTTCGTTGAAAA
>NW_014572325.1:0-1341 GCF_001313835.1 Polistes canadensis
GTACGGCCCTGCCAAGGCGTGAGACGCGTGCGACAAAGCAATATCGTTGTTTTTAGTGGTAACCACGGTAGCGCTAAGATGYCTGCAAGGGCTCTTTCTTTATTCTAGCTCGCGTTCTCCTACTACATTTATTACACCAATCATATGTATCGAAAGCCGCGTTATGCTCGGACTTTTCGGTGATTGGTGCAGCATTGCATCGCTTTTTGGTATAAAAGCCAGCGCGTTTTAGCGCCTGTTGTCACTCTGGATTCATTGCTCGAGATTCATCTAGCTGAGACTTGCGAGAACTACTTCATGGAGAATTCTTTGTATTGCGCAATACTATATCATCTAAGTTCGGCCAGCAACAAGGGCAAAGGCGTTCCTGCACTTGGCCAGAATTATCCGGGTTTGTGGATTCTTCTTCATCGTTTTTAACCAGAGTTTTTATGCCGAAAGGCTTTTCCCTTATGAGCCAAATAAAGCGTACTTTTTAGTACTGACTGAGCTCAAATAAAGTTGTTATTGTGTTCTTTATTTTCCTATCCTCCTTCCCATTAATAAAGAATCTCGATATCACTCGTAAGGGCATTTTTCGGTTCACTACTATCCACTGGAGTACCGATTAAGGCATCGGTCGCATCAACAGTTCGAATGAGTGTACTTTACTCATAAAATCTTTTTCTATTTGAATAAAACTACTTAACTTATTAAATCTCTATCTATTTACATAGAAATACCTTACTCATCAAATTTCTTTCTATTTGAAGCTAAGTATTTCACTTATCGAATCTCTTTCTATTTAAATAAAAGTACTCTAATTGAAAAATCTCTTTCTATTTGAATAAAAGTACATAAGTAATCCAATATTTTTTAAATTTAATAAAAGTACTAAACTCATCACATATCTTTAATTTTGAATAAAAGTACTCAACGCATCAAATCTCTACCTATTGGAATGAAGTAAACAACGCATCAAATCTCTTTCTATTTAATTGAAGGTACTTAAACCTATATATCCTTTTTTATTTTAATAAATGTACTTAAGTCATAAGATTTCTTTCATTAAAATTAAAATACTACACACATCAAATCACTTTCTATTTGAATAAAAGTACTTAAAATATTACATATTTTTCTATTAAAATAAAAGAACCTAAAATATCAAATTTCTATCTATTTAAATGAAAGTACTTAAATCATAAATTTTTTTCCATTTAAATGAATGTACTCTACACCTCAAATCTTTTTCCATTTAAATAAACGTAGATAAGTCATTAAATCTTTTTTAATTTGAATAAAAGTACTAAACCTATTAAACGTATTTTTATTTAAATGACAGTACTCAACTGATTTATT
>NW_014572326.1:0-1273 GCF_001313835.1 Polistes canadensis
AACGAAACTAGATTGTAGTCAACACGACATCTATTCTGTGTTGTTACTTATAGCACATTTTACCGCCACTATAAATTTTTCAATATATTTAAAAAGAAATTTCCGCTACTTTCTGATTTAAACCGTAGTTCAAAACTATCAGATACATAAAAAAATGCTATTTGACAATTGATGTAAAACGTTTTCTTTCAAGTTTTAATGCATATACTAACAAATAAATAGTTTTTCTTTCAATAAAATCCAGCAAATAACATTTATATTTCCGCTACTGCAATCTGAAAAAAGGAAAAAAATTATTCTATTACAATATTTTTAGGTTACTTAACGTAAAGAATTAAATTTTTTTTACAACAAAATCCGGTTGTAGTAAACCTGCCATTCCTTTTGTCTTGTTTCGAATAGCACATTTTACCGTCACAATAAATTTTTCAATATATTTAAGAAAAATTTTCGCTGCTTTCTGTATTAAACCGTAGTTCAAAACTATTAGAGCCATAAAGAAATGGTATGTAATAAAAGCTGTAAAACGTTATCTTTTAAGTTTTAATGCGTATACTAACAAATAAAATGTGTTTCGTTCAATAAAATCCAGCAAATAACATTTATATTTCAGCTACTGCAATCCAAAAAAAGGAAAAAAATTATTCTTTTACAATATCTTTAGGTTACTTAACGTAAAGAAATAAATTTTTTTTACAACGAAATCCGGTTGTAGTAATCCTGACATTTATTTTGTCTTGTTTCGGGTAGCACATTTTACCGTCACTATAAGTTTTTCAATATATTTAAGAGAAATTTTTGCTCCTTTCTGTATTAAACCGTAGTTAAAAACTATCAGATACATAAAGAAATGGTATGTAATAAAAGCTGTCAAAAGTTTTCTTTCAAGTTTTAAAGAGTATACTAACAAATGAAAAGTGTTACGTTCAATAAAATCCAGCAAATAACACTTATATTTCAACAACTGCAGTTAAAAAATGGAAAAAAATCATTTTATTACAACATTTTTTGGTTACCTGACGTAAAGAATTTAATTTTTTTTTCAAAAAAATTCGACTGCAGTAAACCTGACATTCATTTTGTTTTGTTTCTAGTTGCACATTTTTACCGCTGCTAAAAATTTTTAAATATAATTAAAAAGATATTTTTGCTACATTCTGAATTAAACTGTAGTCCCAAACTATCAAATACATAAAGAAATGCTATATAACAAAAGCTGTAAAACATTTTCTTTCAAGTTTAAAAGCGTATACTAACAAATAAAAAGTGTTAC
>NW_014572327.1:0-1323 GCF_001313835.1 Polistes canadensis
AATAAAAAGTGTTACGTTCAATAAAATCCAGCAAATAACATTTATTATTCAACAACTGCAGTCCAAAAAAAGGAAAAAAATCATTTTATTACAAAATTTTTTGGTCACTTTACGCGAAAAACTTAATTCTTTTTCATCGAAAATCTAATGCAATAAACCTGACATCCATTCTTTCATGTTTCTAGAAGAAATTATTAAACGTCTCTAAAAATGACTAAATATATTTAGAAGGAAATTTCTGCTACTTTCTGAAATAAACTGTAGTTCAAAACTATCAGATATAAAAAGAAATGTTATAAAACAAAAGCTGTAAAAAATTTTCTTTCAAGTTTTCAAGCGTACACTAACAAATAAAAAGTGTTATGTCTAATAAAATCCAGCAAATAACATTTATAGTTCAACAACTGCAGTCCAACAAAAGGAAAAAAATCATTTTATTACAACATTTTTTGGTTACTTTACGTGAAGAACTCAATTCTTTTTCAAAGAAAACCGATTGTAATAAACCTGACATCTATTCTGTTTTGTTTCTGATAGCAATTTTTAACCGTCGTTAAAAATGTTTAAATTTATTTAGAAAGAAATTTTTGCTACTTTTTGAATTAAACCGTATTTCAAAACTATTAAATACATAAAGAAATGCTATATAACAAAAGCCGTAAATCGTCTTCTTTTAAGTTTTAAAGCGTATACTAACAAATAAAAAGTGTTACGTTCAATAATATCCAGCAAGTTAAATTTATATTTCAACAACTGCAGTCTAAAAAAGGAAAAAAATTTATTTTATTACAACATATTATGGTTACTTAACGTGAAGAAATCAATTCTTTTTTACCGAAAATCGACTGTAATGAACCTGACATCCATTCTGTTTTGTTTCTAGTAGCAACTTTTAACCGTCGCTAAAAATGTTTACTATATATTTAAAAAAAAATTTTTGCTACTTTATGAATTAAACCGTAGTTCAAAACTATCAGATACATAAAGAAATACTATAAAACAAAAAGTGTAAAACATTTTCTATCAAGTTTTCAAGCGTATACTAACAAATAAAAAGTATTATGTCTTATAAGATCCAGCAAATAACATTTATATTTCAACAGCTGCAGTCTATAAAAAGGAAAAAATTCATTTTATTACAACATTTTTTAATTACTTAACGCGAAGAATTCCATTTTTTTTTAACGAAACTCGATTGTAGTAAACCTGACATTTAATCTTTTTTGTTTCTAGTACCACATTTCAACAGTCGCTAAAAATGTTTAAATATATTTAGAAAAAAATTTTTGCTACTTTCTGAATTAAACCGTAGTTCAAAACTAT
>NW_014572328.1:0-1293 GCF_001313835.1 Polistes canadensis
TTCGAAACAAGACAGAATGGATGTCAGCTTTACTACAATCGAGTTTCGTTGAAAAAGAATTGAATCCTTTACGTTAAGGAACAAAAAAATTTTTTAATAAAATGATTTTTTTTCTTTTTTAGTACTGCAGTTGTCGAAATGTAAGTGTTATTTGCCGGATTTTATTAAAAGTAATACTTTCTATTTGGTAGTATACGCTTTAATACTTGAAAGAAAACGTTTTATATCTTTTGTTATATAGCATCTCTTTATGTATCAGATAGTTTTGAACTACGGCTTAATTCAGAAAGTAGCAAAATTTTTATTTTAGATATAATAAATCTTTTTTGTGAAGGTAAAAATGTGAAATTAGAATCAAGTTAGAATCGATGTCAGGTTTACTACAATCGAGATTCGTTGAATAAGAATTGAGTTTTTCCCGTTAAATACCCAAAAAATATTGTAATTAAATGTTTTTTTTTCTTTTTTAGGACTGCTGTCGTTGAAATATAAATGTTTTTTGCTGGATTTAATGGAACGTAACACTTTTTATATGATAGTATGCTTTTAACAACTTCAAAGAAAACGTTTTACAGCTTTTGTTATATTCCATTTCTTTATGTATCTACTAGTTTAAGACTACGGTTTAATTGAGAAAGTAGCGAAAATTTCTATTTAATTATATTTAAAAATTTTTTGCGGTAGTTAAAATGTGCTATTCAAAAAAGGACAAAATGGATGTAAGCTTTACAACAATCGAGTTTGGTTAAAAAAGAATTAAGTTCTTCACGTAGAGTAACCAAAAAATGTTGCAATAAAATGATTTTTTTCCGTTTTTGGGACTGCAGTTGTTAAAACATATATGTTATTATCTGGATATTATTGAACGTAACATTTTTATTTGTTAGTATGTGCTTTAAAACTAGAAAAAAAACGTTTAACAGCTTTTTTTATATAGCATTTCTTTATGTATCTGCTAGTTTTGAACTACGGTTTAATTCAGAAAGGAACGAAATGTTTTCCTAAATTTATTGAAAAATTTATAGTGATGGTGAAATGTGCTATAAGTAACAACACAGAATAGAAGTTATGTTGACTACATTCAAGTTTCGTTGAAAAATTTCGAGTTCTTCACGTAAAGTAACCAAAATATGTTGTAATAAAATGATTTTTTTCCTTTTTTTGGACTGCAGTTGTGGAAATATAATTGTTATTTGCTGGATTTTATTGGACATAACACTTTTTACTTATTAGTATACGCTTCAAAACTTGAATGAAAATGTTTTACAGCTTTTGTTATATAGCATTTCTTTA
>NW_014572329.1:0-1336 GCF_001313835.1 Polistes canadensis
AACAAAAGCTGTAAAACATTTTCTTTCAAGTTTTCAAGCGTATGCTAACAAATAAAAAGTTTTATGTCTAATAAAATCCAGCAAATACCATTTATATTTCCACAACTGCAGTCCAAAAAAATGAAATTAAATCATTTTATTACAACATTTTTTGGTTGATTAACGTTAGGAATTCAATTTTTTTTCAACGAAAATCGATTGTAATAAACCTGACATCCATTCTTTGTTTTTTCTAGTAGCAATTTTTAACTGTCGCTAAAAATGTTTAAATATATTCAGAAAGAAATTTTTGCTACTTTTTAAATTAAACCGTAGTTCAAAACTAACAGATACATAAAGAATTGCTATATAACAAAAGGTGTAAAACGTTTTCATTTTAGTTTTAAAGCGTAAGCTAACAAATAATTAGTGTTACGTTCAATAAAATCCAGCAAATAAAATTTATATTTCAACAACTGCAGTCCAAAAAAAGGAAAAAAATTATCTTACTACTACATTTTTTAGTTACTTAACGTGAAAAATTCAATTCTTTTTCAATGAAACGCGACTGTAGTAAACCTGACATTTAATCGGATTTGTTTCTAGTAGCACATTTTAACTGTCGCTAAGAATGTTTAAATATATTTGGAAAGAAATTTTTGCTACTTTCTGAATTAAACCGTAGTTCCAAACTATTAGATACATAAAGAAGTGCTATATAAAATGAGCTGTAAAACGTTTTCTTTAAAGTTTTAAAGCAAATACTAACAAATAAAAAGTGTTACGTTCAATAAAATCCAGCAAATAACATTTATATTTTCACAACTGCAGTCTAAAAAAAGGAAAAAAATCATTTTATTGCTACATTTTTTAGATACTTAACGTGAAAAATTCAATTGTTTTTCAACGAAACACCACTGTAGTAAACCTGATATTTAATCTGTTTTGTTTCTAGTAGCACATTTTAACCGTCTATAAAAATGTATAAATATATTCGAAAAGAAATTTATGCTACTGTCTGAATTATACCGTAGTTCAAAACTATCAGATACATAAAGAAATGCCATAAAACAAAAGCTGTAAAACATTATCTTTTAAAATTTCAAGCGTATATTAACAAATAAAAAGTGTTTTGTCTAATAAAATCCAGCAAATAACATTTATATTTTAACAACTGCAGTCTAAAAAAAGGAAAAACTTCTTTTTATTACAACATTTTTTGATAACTTACCGTGAAGAATCCAATTCTCTTTCAACGAAAATCGATTGTAATAAACCTGACATCCATTCTGTTTTGTTCCTAGTAGCAATTTTTAACTGTCGCTAAAAATGTTTAAATATATTTAGAAAGAAATTT
>NW_014572330.1:0-1277 GCF_001313835.1 Polistes canadensis
AACTACGGCTTAATTCAGAATGTAGCAAAAATTTCTTTCTAAATATATTTAGACATTTTTAGCGACGGTTACAATGTGCTACTGGAAACAAAACAGATTAAATGTCAGGTTTACTACAATCGAGTTTCGTTGAAAAATAAATTCACGTAAAGTAACTTAAAAATAATGTAATAGAAAGATTTAGTCCCTTTTTTTAAACTGCAGTTGTTGAAAAATAAATGTTATTTGCTGAATTTTATTGAACGTAAAACTTTTTATTTGTTAGTATACGCTTTAAAACTTGAAAGAAAACGTATTATAGCTTTTTTTATATAGCATTACTTTAGGTATCTGCTAGTTTGGAAAACCGGTTTAATTTAGAAAGTAGCAAAAATTGTTTTCCTAATATATTTAAACATTTTTAGCGACGGTTACAATGTGCTACTAGATACAATTCAGATTTGATGTCAGGTATATTACAATTGATTTTCGTTGAAATGAATTGAGTTCTTTACGTAAAGTAACCAAAAAATGTTGTAATAAAATGTTTTTTTTCCTTTTTTTAGACTGCAGTTGTTGAAATATAAATTTTATTTGATCGATTTTATTGAAAGAAACACTTTTTATTTGTTAGTATACGCTTTAAAACCTAAAAGAAAACGTATTACAGCTTTTTTTATATAGCATTTCTTAATGTTTTTAATAGTTTTGAACTACGGTTTAATTTAGAAACTAACAAAAATTTCATTCTAAGTATATTTAAACATGTTAAGCGACGGTTAAAATGTGCTACTTGAAACAAAACAGATTAAATGTCTGGTTTACTAGAATCGTGTTTTGTTGATAAAGAATTGAATTCTTCACGTTAAGTAACCTAAAAATGTAGTAATAAAATTATTTTTTTCCTTTTTTTGAACTGCAGTTGTTGAATTATAAATTTTTTTTGCTGGATTTTATTAAACGTAACACTTTTTATTTGTAAGAATGCGCTTTAGAATTTGAAAAAAAACGTTTTACAGCTTTTTTTATATAGCATTTCTTTATGTATTTGCTAGTTTGGAACTACGGTTTATTTCTTGAAGTCGCAAAAATTTCTTTCTAAATATATTTAAACATTTTTAGCGACGGTTAAAATGTGCTACTAGAAACAATTCAGAATGGATGTCAGGTTTCTAACAATTGATTTTCGTTAAAAATGAGTTGAGTTCTTTACGTAAAGTAACTTAAAAATGTTGTAATCGAAAGATTTTTTCCCTTTTTTTAGAATGCAGTTGTTGAAATATAAATGTTATTTGCTG
>NW_014572331.1:0-1371 GCF_001313835.1 Polistes canadensis
CACGCACATCACACGTGGTTTACCTATCGCTCATTCCGGGTAGATAAGTATAATAAGACATYTAACCGATAGTTCCTTTATAGAAACGTTGTGCGTTTCATACGCATCGCTTACTTTTTTCTCTTTCGTTTTCTACCATTCGCGGTATACGCTTCTCGCTCGCTTCAAGTGTACAAAGTTCCCACCTATGGCTCCCGTCTCACTCCTATCGCTGATGTAAGTAGATGATATACTCGTTTTAGAAATGCTTCTCTCGCTTTATCGCTTTCCGTCAGTGTTCTTCGCTGGTTGTCTAAAAGGTTTAATCGCAGGCATCCAGTGGAAGAATAAGACGAATATCATTGCTAATTGCCCAGTAAAGCATGCTTAGCAACGGCTTACAAAGTGGGGAGGCGCGAACAACGAAATTTCGATACTTTCTCTTTAACCAACTAGAGGCATGAGTGTTATTGCTTGGATAATCTATAAAGGATGTAGGCGCGAATTTTTGTATAAACGAAAAAACCTACGATCTTTACGGATCGCACAAACGTTGATCCTTCATACTACCAATGTAATTTTAATTTACTATGTACTTGTACTTACTTTCTGAGGTGGTTGTGAAAATATAATTTTCGCTTATTTAATTATAAATTACAGAAGACCTTTATTCGTATTTAAAATGTGTAGTGTTTGAAATGATCGTAAATGATTGATAATTTTCTCAATTATCTTTAATTTTGTTCTTACGATTATTAGTATAAGCCACCAGTGCATTTTTGTTTTCTTTATCTTTTTTACTGGATCAAATTAGCCTCTAAATCAACCAAATACTTAAAATCTACCAATATTCTTAAAAAATTATTTTTTTATATGTTTAAATGTTTTTGCATTAWTTCCTATCGAGGATAATATTTAAATATTTCACAAAACGTACACCAATGWTAACATTCTACAATATTACATGAGTTTTCAAAATTATATATTTATATACGTATGTGTGGTGTGTTTTTTTTTTTTAAGTTAAATTGTATTTTTTATCGAGATAAGTATAATTTTCTTTCAAAATTATATACTTAGAAATAAAAATATTTCATATTTATTATAATTAGAAGTCTCGTTTAAATTATGAGTAATATTAAACAGAATATATTTTTGTACAGTATGAAATAGAGAGAGTGAGATAGAGAGAGAGATTTAGATTGAGAAGATATTTAAAAAACTAAAAAAAAATATCTAGTCCAGTCAATAAGAGAAAAATGAAAGACATTCAGGTGGACCTATACTAAAGTTTGATACAATGGTAATTCGACGTCACTGCATCGAATGGTGCTAATTTTTTTGCGATACAATTTTGCGTTTACGAGAAGAAAGGTAAAAAAGGGTAAAAAA
>NW_014572332.1:0-1370 GCF_001313835.1 Polistes canadensis
TGTCCCCTATAGTAGTTAGATCCGCGAGAGGGTAGAAACGCGTCCTTTAGTCTTTCCATAAGGTGTTCTACCCTGCCTATTCCAAGACCCTCCGTTACCAAGTACGCGTGACCACTAAGTTTTGAAAGGAGAAGCCTTGTAAAAGATGTTTCCATTTCAATTAAAAAATTCGCTGGCAAAGATTCAAACGCGCGTCGACATGCCCTTATGAACTGTGTTACGGAAATAAATATTCCGTCAAAATTGGGGACGTGTTCTATAAGTTCTCTTAATAAAAACGAAGACTGTAACAAATAGGTAGGAGGAGCAAATGGAGTCATCGTTCTCATTTCTCTTATCTTCCTTCTTAAATCCTCAATTTCCCTTTTTAATTCGCTTTCCCCTTCAGAAAGCGGTGTTGTCGGTCTTCGCTTCAGAGCCGCATTTGGAGAAATAGGACGCGAGGAACCAGGAGTCACAGGTAATGGAGCAGGGCAGTCCTCCGGAGGATCGGTCCGTTTAAAACCACGAAAACCGGAAGAATCGTCTCCTAAAGATTTTCTTATTTCCTCCTCTCTTAACGCGAGTCTCCGTTCCCTTTGTTCTATTTCGAGTTCCCGCTTGTTAAGTTCTTCCAGTTTCCTAAAGTTCTCCTCCTGCGTTTCAGTAAGTACATTTCGAATATCATATATTTCCTCCATCCTCTTACGAATCAACGAATCCATGTCACCAAGCCTGGATGTCTGTTCTAATACAGCCTCCGAGGAGACCGATGTGTCAGGTCTAACCCTTCTTTGTTCTTGTGACATTCCGAACTTTGCAGAATAAAGCTACTGGATAAAAGTCAAAGACTCCAAAAATGCCGTAAAAAAAAAAAAAAGAAAATTTTAAAAGAGTGGTAAACGAATAAATTTTACAACAAAACTTCGATATTTAAATCTATCAAGAATTAGGAATCGCTAATTCCTAGTGTGAACAAATCAACCGAAAAAGCAAAGTTCCCCCTTTGGCGATCCTACTGCTGCCACCAGTTTTAATCTCCTGTGACGTCCCAGATGGGGTTGTCAAAAAGGGCAAAAACAATTTCAAATCTTCCGTATTCCCGGTCAATCTTTTTCAAGAATTTACTCGGTTTGGAAGAGTGCCCTGTTTTGAGTCAATCCGTGAAGCCGGACTTTACTCGATATCTGGGCAAGAGGAGCTTTAATCCCAAAAGAAGTAGAATATTTTACTGTCCTGGGCGCAACCGTTGTTTGACAGATGTTTAAGATGATTGATAGATGTTTACTCCGCTAGTGACTCGGATAGACCTTCCTGATAAGAATTGAGGGTTTCAGCTAACAGGAGTTTAATCCCAATTCACAACACAAGATATTTGGTAAAAACAAAGT
>NW_014572333.1:0-1369 GCF_001313835.1 Polistes canadensis
TTTTTTTTTTTTTTTTTTGATATATTAATTAATTTTGCATCGAAGTTTATGTATGCGTGTATTCGATATGATGGAATATCAAATTGAGTGTGTACAATATTTAATATAGAACATATTCTTCCATATAATGGATGTACTTATTCCTCGTTAATATTCCATAAGAAGTATATTATATTCTCAGCGCGTTATAATAGTTATATTAAATTATGTTGAAATTTGAAATTAATTCTAAAGAGTAACTTTTGCTGGTTGGTAACATCGCGGGGCCGGCCAATGCAGATTTTAATAGAGTGAACAGAATAATACATCATTTTATTATGTTAAAGCAACGTTGGTTAAGATATTTGATAGAATTTTTTTTAAAAATGTTAAAGTGAAGCTAATCGAAATTTTGAAATGTGCGAGAGTGTGTGAGAGATAAAGCAAAAGAAAAGAGAAAAAAAAAAAAAAAAAAATTATATATATTTATATTTTCGATTAACTTTTCGACATATGTATATATCATCTAAAAATCAAATACATATTTCGCGTTTCTTTTTTTCTATTTTTTTTTTTTTTTCTTTTTTTTTTCTTCTTTCTCAACATTTGATCTTACCGTTGAAAGTTTGTCATTGAAAATGAAGATCACATTATTTAATTTAATTTATGTTCAAAAGTACGTTGACAATATTTTATTACGCACTTTAACGAGTTATATATTTCAACTAATACAATATTTTTGTCTTCTCATATAGAGAATTAATTTAAAAATATATTACTATTGCATAAACGATCGTTATAAAAATGCGGTTGTTTTTTTTTTGTTTTTTTTTCCAGCATGAAACAAGTCTGCATATATATATATATATATATATATAATTAAAAAGAAAAAAATATATAAAGAAAGATTAGAATAATTAACGTGTAATAATATGCGTAGACACTGACGTAATTGAATAGTTCCGATGATTCTTATTTTTTTTTTTCTTTATTTTTTTTTTTGTATAGTACAATCGCAACCCGATAGACGAGTCATTTATATTTATAATTTTTACACTTTTGTTATAAACGTACACGATAACAAAGTATTTAAATATCTTTTTCTTTTCTTTTCTTTTCTTTTCTTCTTCTTCCTTCTTCTTATTTTCAATTACAGAATGACACGGTTATTTTTTTTTTTTTTTTTTTTTTTTTTTTTTTTTTTTTTTCTTTTTTGCCGAAAGAAATCGTATAATTTGATAAAATGCACAACCAAAAGTGCAACAAAAAAACCCGTATACGATAATAAGCCAAGAAAAAAAAAAAAAAGAAAAAAGTAAAAGACCAAAAAAAATCTCATAGACTTTGTACAAATCATCGCTAATTTTATACTCGAATTATAATACTTAAT
>NW_014572334.1:0-1259 GCF_001313835.1 Polistes canadensis
ATTTGCTGGATTTTGTTAAACGTAATACATTTTATTTGATAGTATACGCTTTAAAACTTGATAGAAAACGTTGTACAGCCTTTATTCTATAGCCTTTCTTTATGTATCGAATAGTTTTGAACTACGGTTTAATACAGAAAATAGCAAAAATTTCTTTCTAAATATATTTTAACATTTTTAGCGATGGTTAAAATGTGCTACTAGAAACAAAACAGATTAATTGTCAGGTTTACTACAATCGAGTTTCGTTGAAAAAGAATTGAATTCTTTACGTTACGAAACCAAAATATTTTGTAATGAAATAATTTTTTTTCTTTTTTTAGACTGCAGTTGTTAAAATATAAATTTTATTTGCTTCATTTTATTGAAAGTAACACTTTTTATTTGTAAGTGTACGCTTTAAAACTTGAAAGAAATCGTTTAAAATCTTTTGTTATATAGCATTTCTTTATGTATCTAATAGTTTTAAACGACGGTTTAATTCAGAAAGTAGCAAAAAATTCAGTTTAATTATATTAAATCTTTTTTGTTAAGGTAAAAATTTGCTATTAGAAACAAGACAAAAGGGATGTCAGGTTGACTACAATCGAGTTTCGTTGAAAACAAATTAAATTCTTCACGTCAAGTAAAAAAAAAATGTTGTAATAAAATTATTTTTTTCCTTTTTTTAGACTGCACTTGTGGAAATATAAATTTAGTTTGCTTGATTTTATTGAAAGTAACACTTTTTATTTGTTAGTATACGCTTTAAAACTTAAAAGAAAACGTTTAACATCTTTTTTTATATACTATTTCTTTAAGTATCTAATAGTTTTGAACTCCGGTTTAATTCAGAAAAAAGCAAAAATTTCTTTCTTAATATATTTTAACAATTTTAGCGATGGTTAAAATGTGCTACTAGAAACAAAACAGATTAAGTATCAAGTTTACTACAATCGGATTTCGTTGAAAAAGAATTGAATTTTTCAATACAGTAACCAAAAAATGTTGTAATAAAATTATTTTTTTTCTTCTTTGAACTGCAGTTGTTGAATTATAAATGTTAGTTGCTGGATTTTATTGAACGTAACACTTTTTATTTGTTAATATACGCATTAAAACTTGAAAAAAACGTTGTACAGCTATTGTTATATAGTATTTCTTTATATATCTAATAGTTTTAATCTATCGTTTAATTCAGAAAAAAGCAAAAATTTCTTTCGGAATATATTTAAACATTTTTAGCGACAATTTAAATGTGCTACTAGAAACAAAACAGA
>NW_014572335.1:0-1257 GCF_001313835.1 Polistes canadensis
AAACGTTTTCTTTCAAGTTTTAAAGCCAATACAAACAAATAAAAAGTGTTACGTTTAATAAAACCGAGCAAATACCATTTATATTTCAAAAACTGCTGTCCAAAGAAAGGAAAAAAATCATGGTATTACAACATTTTTTGGTTACTTTACGTGATGAATTCAATCCTTTTTCAAAGAAGCTTGATTGTAGTCAACCTGACACCTAATCTGTCTTGTTACTAATAGCTCATTTTACCGTAACTTTATATTTTTCAATATATTAAAGAAAAATTTTCGCTGCTTTCTAAATTAAATCGTAGTTCAGAACTAGAAGATACATAAAAAAATGTTATATAAAAAAAGCTGTAAATGTTTTCTTTCAAGCTTTAAAGTTCATACTAACAAATAAAAAGTGTTACGTTCAATAAAATCTAGCAAATATTATTTATACTTTGAACACTGCAGTCCCAAAAAAGGAAAAAAATCATTTTATTAAAAAAATTATTGGTTGCTTAACGTTAAGGATTCAATTCTTTTTCAAATAAACTCGATTGTAGTAAACCTGACATCCATTCTGTCTTTTTTCTAATAGCACATTTTTACCTTCTCAAAAAAGATTATTGTATTTAAAAGATTTTTTTGCTACTTTCTGAATTAAACTGTAGTCAAAAACTATTAGGTACATAAAGAAAGGCTATATAACAAATGCTGTAAAACGTTTTCATTCAAGTTTTAAAGCGTATACTTACAAATAAAAAGTGTTACGGTCAAATAAATCCAGCAAATAACATTTATATTTCAACAACTGCAGTCCACAAAAAGTAAAAAAATCATTTTAATATACCATTTTTTGGTTTCTCTACGTGAAGAATTCAAATCTATTTCAACGAAACTCGATTGTAGTAAACCTGACATCCATTCTGTCTTGTTTCCAATAGCTTATTTTTACCTTCACAAAAAATATTTTATTTATTTAAAAAGAAATTTTTGCTACTTTCCGAATTAAACTATAGTTCTAAACTATTAAATACCTAAAGAAATGCCATATAACAAAAGCTGTAAATCGTTTTCTTTATAGTTTTAAAGCGTATTCCAACAAATAAAAAGTGTTACGTTCAATAAAATCCAGCAAATAACATTTATATATTAACAACTCAGTCCAAAAAAAGGAAAAGATCATTCTATTACAACATCTTTTGGTTCAATAACGTAAAGGATTTAATTCTTTTTCAACTAAACTCGATTGTAGTAAACCTGACATCCATATTTTTTTTGTTT
>NW_014572336.1:0-1352 GCF_001313835.1 Polistes canadensis
ATATAATATTATATATTTATATATTTATTATCGTTATTATAATATAATTTTCTTTTTTATGATTTGTAAGAAAACCCTGAGAAAACAATCTTAAATCTCCCGATGCCTTTTTATTGGAGTCAAAAGCAGAAGTAATGTTACGGTAATGATATATTATTAAAAACACTGATCAATTATTTATAGTTCTGTATTAAAAAGTTGAAAAATATTATATATATCGATATATAATATAATATAATTTAATAATTATCAACAATTTGTTTAATCAGGATTTATATATATAGATCTTTCCTTCATTAGAAATTATTAATAAATGAAAGATTGTTAGAACGAGATAATTTAATAATAATATCTTCTATTAAGAGAGTATCTGAAATCATTCAATTTTAATGTGATTACCTATTGAATTAATAATATTTTATAGCGTGTCAATTTTTATCCTAACATTTTTATGTCAGAAGAACATGTACAATATAAATATGAAAAAATTCAATAATTTATAAAATCTTCATGGTTATTCGATCGTGTTCATGTTTTTTACTTTTTTTCTTTTTTTTTACTTGTATTATACCTGTGTATTTCTTTTTTTTGTTCAAAGAGTTACGTAAAAAGAATGAATATTAACAATAATCAGACAACACCAAATTCGTGACAAAATCTTAAACTATTTCTATGTTATTTAATCGTCTATAGTTCTAACTTCAATTTCCTTATACTAAATTACAAATCGAACTATTTCCTATTCCTTCGTTTTGCTTCCTTCTTTATTTCCTTCCTTCCTTTCAAACGACAAATTTTTTTAATTCGATTTTATGTAATAACAATACGTATTTTTTTCCAATACTAATTCACTTTGAAAAGAATGTTTCTTTTATTCATGAGAAACATATAAAACTTCCCCTTGATAGGAGTAAGTAAACTAAAGCTTTTTATTTTACAGAATATTTCGCAGAACATTTTAAAAAAGTTTACATTTCTTTTGAAAATATACTGTTGAAGTGAATAAGAACGAATAACTATAGGTATTGTTTTAAAAACGAAAAAATGAATTTTAAAAACGAATCAAATCTTAATTTCATAATTTAATTATTCTTCTTTTTGAAAATATAATATATAACTCTGTTTTTTATTTTATATTACAAATTGTTACTTTTTGATCGGTATAATTATTTTATGTAATAGATAGTTCTTTCATGAATTTTAATTGGATTTTATAAAATATGAATAATATATATATATATCGTTATTCTGTTCCATTTTATTTATTTAGGTTTAATTATAGTTTCTATTATCCCAAATTATAACATATCAGATTGAAATATCTTTCATTTGAAACTGTAACCTTTATCAAG
>NW_014572337.1:0-1289 GCF_001313835.1 Polistes canadensis
ACAGGTTAAATGTCAGGTTTACTACAATTGAGTTTCGTTTAAAAACAATTGTATTCTTCACGTAAAGTAACTTAAAAGTGTTGTAATAGAATGATTTTTTCCCTTCTTTTGGACTGCAGTTGTTGAAATATAAATGTTATTTGCTTGATTTTATTTGACCTAAAACTTTCAATTTGTTAGTATACGCCTTGAAACTTGATTTAAAACGTCTTACAGCTTTTTTTATATAGCATTTCTTTAAGCATCTGATAGTTTCGAACTGCGGTTTAATTCAGAAAGTAGCAAAAATTTCTTTCTTAATACATTTAAATATTCTTAACGACGGTAAATATGTGCTACTAGAAACAAAACAGATTAAACGTCAGGTTTACTACAATCGAGTTTCGTTGAAAAAGAATTGTATTCTTCACGTGAAGTAATTTAAAAATGTTGTAATAGAATGATTATTTCCCTTTTTTTGGACTGGCATTGTTAAAAAATAAAAGTTATTTTCTGGATTTTATTGAACGTAACACTTTTAATTTGTTAGTATACGATTTAAAACTTGAAAAAAAACGTTTAACAGCTTTTGTTATATAGCATTTCTTTATGTATCTAATAATTTTGAACTACGGTTTAATTCAGAAAGTAACAAAAATTTTTTTTGAAATATATTTATTCTTTTTTGTCAAGGTAAAAATGTGCTATTAGAAAAAAGACAGAATGAATGTCAAGTTTACTACAATCGAGATTCATTTAAAAAAATTTGAATTTTTTCCGTAAATTTACCAAAAAATGTTGTAATAAAATAAGTTTTCTCCTTTTTTTGGGCTGCAGTTGTGGAAATATAAATGTTATTAGCTGGATTTTATTGGACCTAAAACTTTCTATTTGTTAGTATACGCTATAAAACTTTAACTAAAACGTTTTAAAGCTTTTGTTATATTGCATTTCTTTATGTATCTGATAGTTTTCAACTATTATTTAATTCAGAAGGCAGCGAAAGTTTTTCTTAAATATATTAAAAATTTATTGTGACGGTAAAATTTGCTATTATTAACAAGACAGAAAAGGTGTCAGGTTGACTAAAATCGAGTTTCATTGAAAAAGAATTGAGTTCTTCACGTAATGTAACTAAATAATGTTGTTATAAAATGACTTTTTCCCTTTCTATTGGACTGCATTTGTTAAAATATAAATGTTATTTGCTGAATTTTATTGGACATAACACTTTTTACTTATTAGTATACGCTTGAGAACTTAAAAGAAAATGTTTTACAGCTTTTGTTTTATAGCATTTCTTTATGTAT
>NW_014572338.1:0-1310 GCF_001313835.1 Polistes canadensis
TGTCTTGTTACTAATAGCACATTTTACCGTCACTATAAATTTTTCATTATATTTAAGAAAAATTGTCGCTGCTTTCTGAAATAAACAGTAGTCCAAAACTATCAGATACATAAAGAAATGCTATAAAACAAAAGCTATAAAACGTTTTCTTTCAAGTTTTAAAGCGCATAAAAACAAATAAAAAGTGTTACTTTAAAAAAATCCAGCATAGAACATTTCTATTTTCACAACTGCAGTCTAAAAAAATGAAAAAAATCATTTAATTATAACATTTTGTTGATACATTATGTGAAGAACTCAATTCTTTTTTGACAAAACTCGATTGTAGTAAACCGGACATCCAGTCTGTTTTGTTTCTAATAGCACATTTTTATGTTTACTTAAAAGATTTAATATATTTAATAAGATATTTTTGCTACTTTCTGAATTAAACTGTAGTTAAAAACTAGCAGATACATAAAGAATTGCTATATAGAAAAATCTGTTAAACGTTTTCTTTTAAGTTTTAAAGCGTATACTAACAAACAGAAGGTTTTTGGTCCAATTAAATCAAGCAAATACCATTTATATTTTAACAACTGCCGTCCAAAAAAAGGACAAGAATCATTTCATTACAACATTTTGTTATCACTTTATGTAAAGAATTTAATTCTTTTTCTACGAAACTCGATTGTAGTAAACCTGACATCCATTCTGTCTTGTTTCTAATAGCTCATTTTTATCTTTACAAAAAATATTCAATACTTTTAAAAAGAAATTTTTGCTTCTTTCTGAATAAAACTTTAGTTCAAAACTAGCAGATACATAAAAAAATGCTATATAAATAAGCTGTAAAACGTTTTCTCAAATTTTTAAGCGTATACTAACAATAAGAAGGTTTTATGTCCTATAAAATCCAGCAAATAACTTTTATATTATAACAATTGCAGTCGAAATTAAAGAAAAATCATATTATTAAAACATTTTTTTTTTACTATACGTGAAGAATTCAATTCTTTTTCAACGATGCTCGATTGTAGTCCACCTGACATCTCTTCTGTCTTGTTACTAATAGCAAATTTTACCGTCACTATAAATTTTTCAATATATTTAAAAACAAATTTTTGCTACTTTCTGAATTAAAATGTATTTCAAAACTAGCAGATACATAAAGAAATGCTATACAACAAAATCTGTAAAACGTTTTCTTTCAAGTTTTAAAGCGTATACTAGCAAATAAAAAGTGTTACATTCAATAAAATAAAGCAAATACCATTTATATTTTAACAACAGCATACCAAAAACAGGAAAGAAATCATTTTATTACAAAA
>NW_014572339.1:0-1266 GCF_001313835.1 Polistes canadensis
GCTTTAAAACTTGAAAGAAAACGTCTTACATCTTTTTTATATAGCATTTCTTTATGTATCTTCTAGTTTTGAACTACGGTTTAATTCAGAAAGTAGCAAAAATTTCTTTCTAAATATATTTCAACATTTTTAGCGACAGTAAAAATGTGCTACAAGACACAAAACAAAATAAATGTCAGGTATACTACAATCGAGTTTCGTTGAAAATGAATTGAATCCTTCACGTTAAGTATCCAAAAAATGTTTTAAAAAAGTTTTTTTTTCTTTTTTCTGGACTGCAGTTGTGGAAATATTGATGTTATTTCTGGATTTTATTGAACGTAACACTTTTTATTTGTTAGTATACGCTTTAAAACTTGAATGAAAACGTTTTACAGCTTTTCCTATATAGCGTTTTTTTTATGTACCTAATAGTTTTGAACTACAATCTTATTTAGAAACTAGCGAAAACTTCTTTTTAAATATATCCAAATACTTTTAGCGAAGGTAAAAATTTGCTATTAGAAATTATGCAGAATAGATTTTTGGTTGACTACAATCGAATTTTGTCGAAAAAATACTTAATTGTACACGTGACGTCCCCAAAAACAGCTGTAATAATATAATATTTTCTCTTTCTGCGACTGCAGTTGGTAAAAATAAATGATGCCAGCTAAAATTTATTTGAAATAACACTTTTTACTTAATAGTATACGCTTTAAAACTTAAAAGAAAATTTTTACAGCTTTATTTATATAGCATTTCTTTAGGTATCTAATAGTTTTGAACAACGGTTTATTTCAGAAAGTAGCAAAAATTTCTTATTAAAATATATTCAATCTTTTTTGTGAAGGAAAAAATGTGCTATTAGCTACAAGGAAGAATAGATGTCAGGTTGACTACAATCGTATTAGTTGGAAAAGAATTGAATCGTTCACGTAATGTAACCAAAAAATATTCTTATAACATGATTTTTTTCTTTTTTTTGGACTACAGTTGTTGAAATATAAATGGTATTTCTGGATTTTATTGAACGGTACTCTTTTTATTTGTTAGTATACGCTTTAAAACTTGAAAGAAAGCGTTTTTCAGCTTTTGTTATATTTTATTTCTTTATGTATCTGAAAGTTTTGAACTACGGTTTTATTCAGAAAGTAGCAAAAATTTCTTTTTAAGTATAATTATATATTTTTAGCGACGGTTCAAATGTGCTACTAGAAACAAAACAGAATGAATGTCAGGATTACTTTTTTTAAATTTCGTTAAAAAAGAATTGAATCCATCACG
>NW_014572340.1:0-1257 GCF_001313835.1 Polistes canadensis
AAGTAACAAAAAAATGTTGTAATAAAATGATTTTTTTCCTTCCTTTGGACTGCAGTTGTTGAAATATAAATGTTATCTGCTGGATTTTATTTGACATACCACTTTTTACTTATTAGTATACGCTTGAAAACTTGAAAGAAAATGTTTTACAGCTTTTGTTTTATAGCATTTCTCAATGTATCTGATGATTTTAAACTACGATTTAATTCAGAAAGAAGCAAAAATATCATTCTAAACATATTTAAATATTTTTAGCGACTATTAAAATGTGCTACTAGAAACAAAACAGATTAAATGTCAGGTTTACTGCAATCGAGTTTCGTTAAAAAAGAATTGGATTCTTCACGTAACGTAACTTAAAAATGTTGTAGTAGAATAATTTTATCCCTTTTTTTGGATTGCAGTTGTTAAAATATAAATGTTATTGGCTTGATTTTATTGAACGAAAAACTTTTTATTTGTAAGTATACGCTTTAAAACTGTAAAGAAAACGTTTTACAGCTTTTGTTTTATAGCATTTCTTTATGTATCTGATAGGTTTAAACTACGGTTTTTATTTAAAAAGTAGCAAAAGTTTCTTTTTAAATATATTTAAACATTTTTAGCGACGGTTTAAATGTGCTAATGGAAACAAAAAAGAATAGATTTTAAATGTATTACAATCGATTTTCGTTGGAAAAGAATTAAGATCTTTACGTAAAGTAACCAAAAAATGTTGTAATAAAATGATTTTGTTCCTTTTTTTAGACTGCAGTTGATGAAATATAAATGGTATTTGCTTGATTTTATTGAACGTAGCACTTTTATTTGTTATTATACGCTTTAAAACATGAAAGAAAATGTGTTACAGCTTTTGTTTTATAGCATTTCTTTATTTATCTTATAGTTTTGAGCTACGGTTTATTTCAAAAAGTAGCAAAAATTTTGTTCTAAATAAATTTAAACATTTTTAGCGACGGTTAAAAATTGTTACTAGAAACAAAACAGAATAAATGTCAGGTTTATTACAATCGATTTTCGTTGAAAAAGAATTAAGTTTTTCACGTAAAGTAACCATAAAATGTTGTAAAAAAATGATTTTTTTCCTTCCTTTGGAATGCAGTTGTTGAAATATAAATGTTATTTGCTGGATTTTATTAGACATAACACTTTTTACTTATTAGTATACACTTGAAAACTTAAAAGAATATGTTTTACAGCTTTTGTTTTATAGAATTACTTTATGTATAATGTAGTTTTGAACTACGGTTTAATTCA
>NW_014572341.1:0-1272 GCF_001313835.1 Polistes canadensis
AAATTTTTGCTACTTTCTGAATTAAACCGTAGTTCAAAACTATCAGATACATAAAAAAATACTATATAACAAAAGCTGTACAACGTTTTCTTCAAGTTTTAAAGCAAATACTAACAAATAAAAAGTGTGATTTTTAATTAAATCCAGTAAATTACTTTTATAATTTAACAGATGCAGTTAAAAAAAAGGAAAAAAATCATTTTATTACAGTATTTTTTGGTTACTAAACGTTATGAACTCTATTCTTTTTCAACGAAAATCAATTGTAATAAACCTGACATCCATTCTGTTTTGTTTTTAGTAGACCATTTTAACCGTCGCTAAAAATATATAAATATATGTAAAAAGAAATTTTTGCTACTTTTTGAATTAAACCGTAGTTTAGAACTATCAGATACATAAAGAAATATTATATAACAAAAGCTGTAAAACGTTTCCCTTTAAGTTTAAAAAAGCGTATACTAACAAATAAAAAGTGTTATGTTCAATAAAACCCAGCAAATATTATTTTTAATTCAACAACTGCAGTTCAAAAAAGGGAAAAAAATTATTATATTACAACATTTTTGGGGTATTTAATGTGAAGAATTCAATTCTTTTTCAACAAAACGCGACTGTAGTAAACCTGACGTCTATACTGTCTTTTTTCTAGTAGCACATTTTTACCTTCACAAAAAAGATTTATTGTATTTAAAAAGAAATTTTTGCTACTTTCTGAATTAAACCGTAGTTCAAAATTATCAGATACATAAAGATATACTATATTACAAAAGCTGTAAAACTTTTTCTTTTAAGTTTTAAAGCGTCTACTAACAAATAAAAAGTGTTACGTTCAATAATATCCAGTAAATAACATTTATAATTCAACAACTGCAGTCCAAAAAAAGGAAAAATATCATTTTATTACCACATTTTTTGGTTACTAAACGTACAGAACTCAATTCTTTTTTAACGAAAATTGATTGTAATAATCCTGACATCCATTCTGCTTTGTTTCTAGTAGCACATTTCAACCGTCCCTAAAAATGTTTAAATATATTTAATACAGAAATTCTTACTACTATCTGAATTAAACCGTAGTTCAAAACTATTAGATACATAAAGAAATGCTAAATAAAAGAAGCAGTACAACGTTTTCTTTCAAGTTTTAAAGCGAATTCTAACAAATAAAGAGTGTTACGTTCAATAAAATCCAGCAAATACCATTTATATTTCAACAACTGCATTCCAAAAAAAGGAAAAAATCTTTTTATTAGGTCATTTTTTGGTTAC
>NW_014572342.1:0-1366 GCF_001313835.1 Polistes canadensis
GAATATTTGTAGCGCGAATAATCTTTACATCTTCAAATATAACGGATACTTCTGTGTACAATTGTCCTATATTCATACCCATAGTTTCCCAAACTAGACATAAATATCCTGCTGTAGGAAACAAATTTCTGCCATCTACCATGTGACCTTGTATGTATTGGAAATTTTCATCGAGAATCGATATCTCAATCATTCGATCTCCGGAGTTAATTTTCTCTTTCATCTTGTAGGATGTTACGAACCAATCATACGAATGTTCCCATCTAAACATCAAATTATATTTGAATTTTATACAAGATACCAAAAACCTTTTCGATTATTCATTTTTTGTTCTTTGAATATTGAAATATTTTTTACCTAATAAGTGGAGATATCATTGGAGTACCTCGACTAACTGGATATTCTACGTGTGGATATAATTTAGAAAGGTCTAATTGTAAACCAGTATTATACAGTTTCCCTAAACCTTGTAGAAAAACCGTCAAATTATCTTCATGATCTCGTTGATTTAATACAATATTCGTTACCGTGGGTTGCAATGATTTTTTCAATATCGCTTGTAATTGACCGTGCGGTGCAATTTCAATCGTTACAGCATTGTTGGGAATAAGATCTAACGTTTCTTCGAAAAGTACAGGTTTCATAAAATTATTAGCATAATACTCGCTGGACGAGAATTCAGCGGCTGAGCTTGACCATTCGTTACGAGGTACCGATGTACTAAGCCATTTTTTACTTCGAGATTTAGCTACAGGTATTGCATTTTCTAAATATGTCAAAAGTTTCTTTCCAGCAGCTTCGACGTAACGGCTATGATAAGGTATATTACAGCATGATACTTCTTGTACAAAAATGTTCATTTCCTAATAAACATAAATATATTATATCAATTAATTTACAAAATTATCTTACAAATAGGCAATTCTTTTCATCGTTTGTACGAGGTCTGTTCAAAAATATATCTCGGATTTTGAATTCCCGCGAATTACGTATATTCGATTATCAATATTTTTGTGGTGTTATGTTGTTACTCATGTCTCTCACTTATGATGACAAGTTCGGCCACTTTGAATGTTCAGTTAATTTTTGACAGCTATTTTGCTTGGACGTGTTTTGGCTCGTCTTCGATTTTTGCCTATTTTTCGGCTTTTGGACCATGATAACACTCCTGCCCGCACATCGTTGCTTGTGTACAAATTTTTGGCTAAAAAGAAAACAATGATGCCGCAGCACCCTTTGTCCCCTTTAAACTAATCCCCATCAGATATTATACACTTGTGCTAAAGTTTTTTCCAATCCTCGAAGCACTTCAAAAAATCATTTTTAGTGATCTTGTTCAGCTCCTCCTTCGATGACGCCTTTCATG
>NW_014572343.1:0-1365 GCF_001313835.1 Polistes canadensis
TTTCTTTTTATTATATTAAAAAATTATTACAGAACGTAAAATTGTGCTTTTAGAAACTAAACAGAATAGATGTTAGGTTTACTACAATCGAATTTTGTCGAAAATGAAAAGAATTTTACACGTAAAGTAACCAAAAAAAGGTAAAATAAAATGATTTTTTGTCTTTTATTAGATTGCAGTTTTTGTAATATATATAATTTTTGCTATATTTTATTTTACATAACACTTTTGATTTGTTTGTATTCGCCTAAAAACTAAAAAAAAAACGTTTTTAAGCGTTTTATTATGTAGCACTTGTTTAGTAATCGGATAGTTTTTAGCTATAAGTCATTCCCGAAAGCAGCGTAAATTTCTCTTAAATATATTGAATTATTTTTAGCAAAGGAAAAAATGTGCTATTAGAAACTAAACAGAATAGATGTTTGGTTCACTACAATTTAATTTTGTCGAAAAAGAATTGATTTCCACACGAGAAGTAAAAAAAAAGTTGTATTAAAATGATTTTTTCCCTTTTTTTGGACTAAAGTTGTTGAAATTTAAAAAATATTTGGTGGATTCTTTAGGACTAAAAACTTTTTATTTGTAAGTATACGCCTGAAAACGTAAAAGAAAACGTTTTTAATTTTTTTCTTTGCAGAAGGCAGCAGTCCTAGATGGTCAATGTGATAAGTATCAAGGGGCACTACCCCTTTATCTATGGGATTCAGATATCCTTCTTTTCTACCTTGTTTACTTTTGCTAATATACACGCAACACAGTTTCGAAWACTATTTTCTATTTTCATTTTAACATTTGGAATCCAATAATTTTTTCAAATTAATTTCTCTGTTTTACTAACAGAAAAATGACCAACCTCATGCGCTTTACGAATTATTTGTAAACACATTTGTTTCGGAGCTACTAATTTAAAATCATCATCAACTTCTTTAAACAACAATTCTCCTAGAATTTCGTATCCTTTAATTTTTCTGTCTTTAGTTTAATCTATTATTTTTTGTACATAACTATCGCTCCGCAAAGCCTGTCTTAAGCGATTCATTAATCCATTTTTACTTTCTTCAAAAATCATACAAGATGGTAACGGCTGACGACTTAAAGCATCTACATGCAGCATATTTTTTCCTGGACTATTCTCGATAACATAATTCAAATCTTGTAAAAAGAAAACCCACCTAACAATTCGCACGCAAAAATCTTTTTTCCGCATCGTAAGAGCAGAAGCGCGACAAACCATAATAATTTTAAAAGAAATTCCCAATAGTTAATGTCTAAATTTCTTAAGCGCTTTAATTATTGCAAGTACTTTCTACTCGTAACTTGTGTATTTCTTTTCTGCCGGTGTAGTCTTACCACTAGCATAAAAAA
>NW_014572344.1:0-1255 GCF_001313835.1 Polistes canadensis
ACTTTTTATTTGTGAATATACGCTTTAAAATTTAAAAGAAAACTATTAACAGCTTTTATTATATACCAATTCTTTATGTATTTCATAGTTTTTAACTACGGTTTAATTCAGAAAGCACCAAAAATTTTTCCTAAATATATAGAAAAATTTATAGTGACGGTAAAATGTTATATTCGAAACAAGGCAAAATAAATGTCAGGTTTACTACAATTAAATTCGTTAAAAAAGAATTGAAATCTTCACGTAAAGTAATTTAAAAATGTTGTAATAGAAAGATTTTTTTCCTTTTTTTGTACTGCAGTTGTTGAAATATAAATGTTATTTGCTAGATTTTATTGGAAATAACACTTTTTACTGGTTAGTATACGCTTTAAAACTTGAAACAAAACGTTTTACAGCTTTTGTTATATAGCATATCTTTATGTATCTGATAGTTTTGAACTACAGTTTGAATCAGAAAGTAGCGAAAATTTCTTCTAAATATAGTGAAAAATTTATAGTGACGGTAAAATGTGCTATAAGTAACAACACAGAATAGATGTCATGTTAACTACAATCGAGTTTCGTTGAAAAATATCGAATTCTTCACGTAAAGTAAGCAAAAAATGTTGTAATAAAATGATTTTTTTCCTTTTTTGGGACTGCAGTTGTTGAAATATAAATTTTATTTGCTACATTTAATTGAACATAACACTTTTTATTGGTTATTATACACTTAAAAACTTGAAAGAAAATGTATTATAGCTTTTGTTATATAGCATTTCTTTAGTTATCTGATAGTTTTTACCTACGATTTAATTTAGAAACAAGCGAAAAGTTATTTCTTAATATATTTTAACATTTTAGTGACGGAAAATATGTGCTACTAGAAACAAAACAAAATAAATTTCTGGTTCACTTCAATCAAGTTTTGTTAAAAAAGAATTTATTTCTTCACGTTAAGTAACAAAAAAATGCTGTAATAAAATGATTTTTTTCCTTTTTTTGGACTGCAGTTGTTGATATATAAATGTTATTTGCAGGATTTTATTAAAAGTTACACTGTCTATTTGTAAGTACGCGATTTAAAACTTGAAAGAAAACGTTTTACAGCTTTTTTTATAGAGCATTTCTTTATGTATCTGCTAGTTTTGAACTACAGTTTAATTCAGAAAGTAGCCAAAGTTTCTTTTTAAATATATTCAATCTTTTTTGTAAAGGTAAAAATGTGCTATTCGAAACAAGACAGAATGGATGTCAGCTTTACTACAATCGA
>NW_014572345.1:0-1364 GCF_001313835.1 Polistes canadensis
TTTTTTTTTTTAAAGATTTCTCAAACGAATTTCGATTATTCCCCGTCTTGGGATAAAGAAACGAACGTCATTCTCGGACTCGAATGAGGAATCCATTTTCATTGAACACCCACGTTCGAACTAACGGTATCTCAACTTTCGACTTTAATGGAATCCTTAAGAGTTGCCTTTGTCGATTTTCCGATAGGAGTGCTGAAGGAAATGGTGCTGAGTATCCTTCTCCCTAATATTAACTGACGCTACCGTATTACTCAGATAAAGTTTCGATTTTTCACGTCATGAAACAAACAAATTAATAATATTACAGTTTTAGATAATAATACTTATCGTTTGTATCATTTACTATGACATAAATTAGGTTATAGATATTATATAAATATAAATATATAATTTAGGTATAGTTAAAATATATTTGTCAGAGAAGAGAGATAGAAAAATATTTCAAATTTACTATTATAAAAATCTATAAATCGGAGATACTTTTTATTATTGTTTCTACAAAATAAGTATTTTTTATTTTTTCCTAATTTTATATAATATCATTTTTATATAGTAATAATAATGTAGAGAACATTTAAATATATGAAACGTTTCTGATCAATTCTATAAACCATACTCTGGAATAAATTCAATGATTCTGTTCAGAGTCTCTGAAATAGATCGAAAGAAAAATTGACCAGAAATAGTCACAAATCTTTATCGTATCTCGTGTAAAATGACAATAAAGATCCTCTCTCTCTCTCTCCTTCTTTTAAAGATGATGCGTATAATATCGAGCGAAAATGTCTAATAACCACAGTAGAGTGCACGTACACATACATACATACTATCTACATATACACATACCTAATACTTTACTTTAATTCCTTCTGCTCCGTTCAACCGAATGCATTTTATTTACACCAGACTAACGACGAGCAAAGAGATATAAGATATACTCTCTCTCTCTCTTTCTCTCTCTCTTTCTCTCTTCTAGCTTCGAAGGAAATAAGATTCTCGGGAGATTAAACAAATGGAGAAAGAGTAGGGAGAGGATACAACACAATAATAATAATAAAAAGAAAAAGAGAAAAAAATTAAAGGATGAATAATTATTCTTACTAAAGAGTACACTTTTCCGATTGAATTTATTCGATCTTTTTCCCGAAGCTCCGGATTTTCATTCCACGCTAGGATTCTTAGTCAGGAGAAAAATATCATGGTAGTATATAGAATGGAAAAAGAAAAATAGATTCTCGTATTGTACACCCTCTACGGTATAATATCAGAATCGAAAAAGTAGTCGATAAATCAGGTGTCACGACGTCGACGTTTAATTTCGTATTATCTATCGAATACTCGGTTTCATCGTTTTTTTTTTTTTT
>NW_014572346.1:0-1256 GCF_001313835.1 Polistes canadensis
AAAAAGAATTGAATTCTTCACGTAAAGTGACCTAAAAACTTTGTTATAAAATAATTTTTTTTCTTTTTTTGAACTGCAGTTGTTGATTTATAAAAGTAATTTGCTGCATTTTATTAATCGAAACACTTTTTATTTGTTAGAATACGCTTGAAAACTTAAAACAAAATGTTTTACAGCTTGTGTTTTACAGCATTTCCTTATGTATCTGTTAGTTTTGATCTACAGTTTAATTCACAAAGTAGCAAAATTTTGTTTCTAGGAATATTTAAACATTTTTAGCGGCGGTTAAAACGTGCTACTAGAAACAAAAAAGATTAAATGTCTGGTTTACTACAATCGAGTTTCGTTAAAAAAGAATTGAATTCTTCACGTTAAGTAACCCCAAAATGTTGTAATAAATGATTTTCATCCTTTTTTTGAACTGCAGTTGTTGAATTATAAATAATATTTGCTGGATTTTATTGATCAAAACACTTTTTATTTGTTAGTATACGCTTAGAAACTTAAAAGGAAATGTTTTACAGCTTCAGTTTTATAGCATTTCTTTATGTATTAGATAGTTTTATACTTCGGTTTCATTCAGAAAGAAGCAAAAATTTCTTTCTAAATATATTTAAAAATTTTTAGCGACGGTTTATATGTGCTACTAGAAACAAAACGGAATAGATATCATGTTTATTACAATTAATTTCCGTCGAAAAGTATCGAGTTCTTCACGTTAAGTAACCAAAAAATATTGTAATAAAATGATTCTTTTCCTTTTTTTGAACTGCAGTTGTTAAATTAAAAATGTTATTTGCTGGATTTTATTGAAAGAAACACGTTTTATTTGTTAGTATAAGATTTAAAATTTAAAAGAAAACGATCTACAGTTTTTGTTATATAGCATTTTTTTGTGTATCTAATAGTTTTGAACTACGGTTTAATTCTAAAAGTAGCAAAAATTTCTTTCTTAATATATTTAAACATTTTTAGCGACGGTTAAAGTGTGCTATTAGAAACAAAACAGATGAGATGTTAGGTTTACTACAATCGAGTTTCGTTAAGAATGAATTGAATTCTTCACGTTAGGTAACCAAGAAATGTTGTAATAAAATGATTTTTTTCCTTTTTTTGAACTGCAGTTGTTGAATAATAAATGTTATATGATGGATTTTATTGAACACAACACTTTTTACTTTTTAGTATACAATTGAAAACTTGAAAGAAAATGTTTTACAGTTTTTGTTTTATACCATTTTTTTATGTATCTGATA
>NW_014572347.1:0-1243 GCF_001313835.1 Polistes canadensis
AAGAACTCAATTCTTTTTTAACGAAACTCGATTGTTGTAAACCTGACGTCTATTCTGTCTTGTTTCTAATAGCACATTTTTAACTTCCCAAAAAAGATTTAATACATTTAAAAAAAAATTTTTTCTAGTTTCTAATATAAACCGTAGTTTAAAACTATAAGATACATAAAGAAACGCTATATAATTAAAGCTGTACAACGTTTTCTTTCAAGATGTAAAGCAAATACTAACAAAGAAAAAGTGTTACGTTCAATAAAATGCAGTAAATAAAATTTATATTTTAAAAACTGCAGCAAAAAAAAAGGGAAAAAATCATTCTATTTAAAAATTTTTTGGTTACTTTATGTGGAGAACTCAGTTTTTTTTCAACGAAAATCGATTGTAATAAACACGACATCCAATCTGTTTTGTTTTTTATAGCACATTTTAACCGTCGCTGAAAATATATAAATATATTTAAAAAGAAATTTTTGCTACTTTCTGAATAAAACCGTAGTTTAAAACTTTAACATACATAAAGAAATGCTATATAACAAAAGATGTACCACGTTTTCTTTCAAGTTTTAAAGCGCATACTACCAAATAAAAAGTGTTATGTTCAATAAAATATCGCAAATAACATTTATATTTCAATAAATGCAGTTTAGAAAAAGAAAAAAAATCATTTTATTACAACATTTTTTGGTTACTTAACGTGAAGAGCTTATTTCTTTTTCAACCAAAATCGATTGTAATAAGTCTGACATACATTATGTTTTGTTTCTGGTAGCACATTTAAACCGTCGCTAAAAATATATAAATATATGTAAACAGAAATTTTCGCTACTTTCTGAATAAAACCGTAGTTCAAAACTATTATACACATACAGAAATGCTATATAACATAAGCTGTAAAACGTTTTCTTTCAAGTTTTAAAGCACGTACTACCAAATAAAAAGTGCTACGTTCAATAAAATCTAGCAAATAACATTTATATTTCAATAAATGCAGTCCAAAAAAAAGAAAATAAAATCGATTTTTTACAACATTTTTTCCTTACTGTCCGTGAAAAACTCAATTCTTTTTCATTGAAACTCGATTGTAGTAAACCTGACGACCATTCTGTCTTGTTTCTAATAGCAAATTTTTACCTTCTCAAAAAATATTTATTATATTTAAAAAGAAATTTTTGCTACTTTCTGAATTAAATCGTAGTTCAAAACTATCAGGTACATAAAGAAATGCTATATAACAAAAGCTGTA
>NW_014572348.1:0-1248 GCF_001313835.1 Polistes canadensis
CAAAGTTCGGAATGCATCCTTTCTGTTGCAGATGTACAGGTCTTGACAAAAATTTCTTATAATAGATTCATACAAAGGTTATATATGTGATAACTATGCAAGAATTGTCCTAATTTTTATTTCAAGTTAATTTAACTTTGTTTCGATTGACAATCCTACTTCTATTTTTATAACTAATTTTTATGTTATTATTACGTAGAATCTTAAGAATCTGGTGGAGGCCAGTGTACTGGTCTCCAAACTTAGAAGTTCGTTGTTTCAACAAATAGACGTTATTTCCGACCTCAAGTTTTTGGCCGCGAGAATTTTGATCATAATAAAATTTTGATATGATTTTTGCGCCCACCAGGTTCCTTCTTGCTATTTTCTGAGCTGACYTAATTTTATGAACTAARTMWAAATAGTATTCTAAATAGGTATTCTCTAGGGCAATGTTCGTAAGCACCTCTCCCGAGGGAGCATTTGCTTGTCTTCCGAATACCAATTCATGAGTTGTGAGCCTAGTTTCCTTATGGGTGCTAGTATTGTATGCGAACATAGCATGAGTGAGCCAATTATCACACTCGCTCTTCTTACTAGTAAATTGTTTTAAGTATTCTATTAATACAATGTGCGAACGCTCAAGTGACACATTTGACTGTGGGTGAAATGCTGTGGTTTTTATTTGCTTACAACGGTACTGTTTAGCAATTGCCCTTAGTAAGGAGCCTGTGAAATTTTTCCCTTGAACCGTCAGAATTAAGCGTGGCGCTTCGAATATATTACAAAAATTATGGACCATGCCTTCCGCAACTTCAACTGATGTAGCTGTCTTCAGAGCTACTGCGACGAAAAATTTTGTTAGTGAATCCTGTATGGTGAGAATATATTTATTGCCCTTTTCTGTTTCCGGAAGGGGTCCAACAATGTCCATGGCAATTTTGTCGAATGCYGCTCCTGGCGTATCGGTTAGTATCATTGGCACCTTAAACTTTATTCTAACTTATTTCTTTAATTGACAATTTTCGCAATTTCTAATGTATTCTTGTATGTCTTTTTTCATATTGGGCCCATGATACCCCTGCCTAATTCTGTTATAAGTTTTTGTTACACCCTTATGTACACCGATAGCCGAAGAGTGGCATTCCGCAAGAATGTCATCACGCTTTTCCTGTTCTGGGATTAGAATTTCATTAAGACAAATTACTATTTTGCAAATTTCAGATTCAAAAGTATTTTAAAGTTTCCTTTGGACGTGCGACCATGGGA
>NW_014572349.1:0-1253 GCF_001313835.1 Polistes canadensis
TTCAATAAAATCATGCAAATAAAATTTATATTTCAACAGCTGCAGTCTAAAAAAAGGAAAAGAATCATTTTATTACAACATTTTTTGGTTACATTACGTGAAGAACTCAATTCTTTTTCAACGAGAATCGATTGTAGTAAACCTGACGTTCATTCTGTCTTGTTTATAATAGCACATTTTTACCTTCACAAAAAAGATTTATTGTATTTAAAAAGAAATTTTTGCTACTTTCTGACCTGAACCGTAGTTCTAAACTATTAGGTACATAAAGAAATGCTATATAAAAAAAGCTGTAAAACGTTTTCTTTCAAATTTTAAAGCGTATAGTAACAAATAAAAAGAGTTACTTTCAATAAAATCAAGCAAATAAAATTTATATTTCAACAACTGTAGTCTAAAAAAAGGAAAATTATCATTTTATTACAACATTTTTTGGTTACTTTACGTGAATAAATCAATTCTTTTTTATCAAAACTCGATTGTAGTAAACCTGACGTCCATTCTGTTTTGTTTCTAGTAGCATATTTAACCGCCGCAAAAAAAGTTTATATATAGTTAATAGAGAAATTTTTACTACTTTCTGAATTAAACTGTAGTTCAATACTATTAGATACATAAAGAAATGCTATATAAAAAAAGCTGTAAACCGTTTCGTTTCAAGATTTAAAGCGTATACTAACAAATAAAAAGTGTTACTTTTAATAAAATCAAGCAAATAAAATTTATATTTCAACAACTGCAGTCAAAAAAAAGGAAAATAATCATTTAATTACAACATTTTTTGGTTACTTTACGTGAAGAAGTCAATTCTTTTTCTTCAAAAAACGATTGTAATAAACCTGACATCTATTCTGTTTTGTTTCTAGAAGCACATTTTAACCGTCGCTAAAAATGTTTAAATATATTTAATGGAGAAATTTTTGCTACTTTCTGAATTAAACGTAGTTCAAAACTATCAGATACATAAAGTAATGGTATAAAAAAAAAGCTGTACAACGTTTTCTTTTAAGTTTTAAAGCGTATACTAACAAATAAAAAGTGTTACGTTTAATAAAATCCAACAATAACATTTATAATTCAACAACTGCAGTTCAAAAAAATGAAAAAAATCATTTTATTACAACATTTTTTGGTTACTTAACGTAAAGAGTTCAATTTTTACGCAACATAACTCGATTGTAGTAAACCTGACATTTATTCTGTTTTGTTTCAAGTAGCACATTTTAACCGTTGCTAAAAATGTTTAAATATAT
>NW_014572350.1:0-1295 GCF_001313835.1 Polistes canadensis
AAAACGTTTTACAGCTTTTGTTATATAGCATTTCTTTATGTATCTGATAGTTTTAAACTACAATTTATTTCAGAAAGCAGCAAAAACTTCTTTTGAATATATTAAATCTTTTTTGTAAAGGTAAAAATGTGCTATTAGAAACAAGACGGAATGGATGTCAGGTTTATTACAATCGATTTGCATTAAAAAATAATTGAGTTCTTTATGTAAAATACCAACAAAATTTTGTAAAAATATGATTTATTTTCTTTTTTTGGACTGAAGTTGTAGAAACATAAATGTTATATGCTGGATTTTATTAAACGTAAAACTTTTTATTTGTTAGTATATGCTCTAAAACTTGAAAGTAAACGTTTTACAGCATTTGATATATAGCATTTCTTTATGTATCTAATATTTTTATACTACGGTTTATTTCAAAACAAAGCGAAAATTTTTCTTAAATATATTGAAAAATTTATAAGGACAGTAAAATGTGCTATTAGTAACAATGCAGAATAGATGTCATGATCCCTACAATCGTGTTTGTAAAAAAAAATTAAATTATTTAAGTAAATTAACTAAAAAATGTTGTAATAAAATGATATTTTTCTTTTCTTCAGACTACAGTTGTTGAAATATAAATTTTATTTGCTGGATTTTATTGAACGCAATACAATTAAATTGTAAGTATACGCTATAATACTTGAAAGAAAACGTTTTACAGCTATTTTTATATAGCATTTCTTTATGTATCTGCTAGTTTCAAACTACGGTTTAATTTAGAAAGAAGCAAAAATTTATTTTAAATATATTAAATTTTTTTTGTGAAGGTAAAAATGTGCTATTAGAAACGAGACAGAATAGATGTCAGGTTAAAAACAATCGATTTACGTTGAAAAAGAATTGAGATCTTCACGTAAAGTAACCAAAAAATGTTGTCTTAAAATTATTTTTTTATTTTCTTTGGACTGCATTTGCTGAAAAATAAATGTTATTTGTGGGATTATATTGAACGTAACACTTTTTATTTGATATTATACGCTTTAAAACTTGAAAGATAACGTTTTACAGCTTTTGTTATATAGCATTTCTTTATGTATCTGCTAGTTTTTAACTACAGTTTAATTTAGAAAGGAGCAAAAATTTATTTAAAATGTATTAAATTTTTTTTGTGAAAGTAAAAATGTGCTATTAGAAACAAGAAATGATAGATGTCAGATTTACTACAATCGATTTTCGTTAAAAAAGAATTGAGTTCTTTACGTACAGTAACAACAAAATTTTGTAAAAAAATGATTTTTTTTCTTTTTTTA
>NW_014572351.1:0-1306 GCF_001313835.1 Polistes canadensis
GTTCTTAAAATATTAGGATTACAAATAAGTTTCCGCTGTTTTTTATTATAAATTAGGTATTTATTCTAGAAGAATGGTAATTTTAAGGTTATTTAATATACTGTTTACCACTTACAATGACTTTTTCCCAACTCTCAGGCCACATTCGTATCGTACGTCGGAAGAACACCTTTTCWGTTGAGGCTATTCACGTATCAACTTAATTTGTTGTATCTTTACATGATTTAAACTGCTGTTCCAAAAGAGCATGTGCCACGGACCAAAATATGTGATAATCGGACGGTGCAATGTATGGTGATTACGGCGGGTTGGGTAACTCTTCCCAATCAAGTGTTTCCAAATACATTTTCACGGGAGCCGCTAGATGTGGACGAGTATTGTCATGCAGGAGAATAATTTCTTCGTGTCAAGAATAGTATTGAGGTCGTTTTTCTATTGGAACACTGCTCAATCTCATTATTTGTGTTTGATAGACGGATGTTTTGTTGTTTGTTTCGCTCGGATTAAGCAACTCATAATACAATACACCCAGCTGATCCCACCAAATACACAGCATTAGTTTTTTTCCGTGAATATTCGGTTTTGCTGTTCATTTTGACGCATAACTTAGTAATCATCATGATTTCCTTCTTTTTGGATTATCATAATGTATCCATTTCTCGTCACCAGTAATGCTACAATGTAAAAAAACCCTTTTTTTTATGACTAGCAAGCATTTTTTCTCTTAAGCATAATCGGCGTTCAATATCTCTCGGCTTTAATTCCTACAGAACCTCATTTCTATGTTTATTAAACATTCCTAATTATTTTAAACGATGTGAGACTGCTTGCTTAGTGACTTTTAATGTTACAGCAAGTTCTTTTCGTGTTTGAGATGAATCTTCATCCAATATTTCCTAGAATTCTGTTTCCACGTAACTTTTTGGAACTTCCCCTGCGATTTTTGTTTTCTACTTCGAAATCAACGTTTTTATACCTTTGAAACCACTCACGACACATTCTTTCACACAAAGAAGTCTCAC
This sequence comes from Polistes canadensis, assembly GCF_001313835.1. Taxonomy (NCBI): domain Eukaryota; kingdom Metazoa; phylum Arthropoda; class Insecta; order Hymenoptera; family Vespidae; genus Polistes; species Polistes canadensis. Next base: position 1,023 of record NW_014572351.1, read on the forward strand.
CATATGCTTCTACGTGCAATCGATACGCCTCAGCAGCCGATTTCTTTATTTTATAGATTAAACTAATATTTCTTGCAAATGACGCTTATTTTGCTCAAATTTAGACATTTTCAACTAAAGAAAATTATATTTTACTAATATGAAATCAAAAATATTATTAGTTTATGTTGTTCTCAAACATCCAAACTAATTTTTAAGCACAATATCATCTGCGAAATATAACGGAAACTCCGCGCCGCGCTATCTACATTAAAACGGCGGAAACTTATTTGTAATTTCAATAT
>NW_014572352.1:0-1255 GCF_001313835.1 Polistes canadensis
TAGTCAACCTGACATCTATTCTGTCTTGTTACTTATAGCACATTTTACTGTCACTATAAATTTTTTAATATGTTTAAGAAAAATTTTCGCGGCTTTCTGAATTTAACTGTTGTTCTAAACTATCAGATACATAAAGAAATGCTATATAACAAAAGCTGTAAAAACGTTTACTTTCAAGTTTTAAAGCGCATACTAACAAATGAAAAGTGTTGCGTTCAATAAAATCAGCAAATAACATTTATGTTTCAAAAACTGCAGTTCAAAGAAAAGAAAAAAATCATTTTATTGCAACATTTTTGGGTTTTTTTACGTAAAGAACTTAATTCTTTTTAAACGAAACTCGATTGTAGTAAACCTGACATCTATTCTGTCTTGTTGGAAATAACACATTTTTACCTTCACAAAAAAAATTTAATATATTTAAAGAGAAATTTTTGCTACTTTCTGAATTAAACCGTAGTTCAAAACTAGCAGATACAAAAAAATGCTATATAAAAAAAGCTGTAAAACGTTTTTTTTCAAATTTTAAAGCGCATACTAAAAAGTAAAAAGTGTTACGTTTAATAAAATCCAACAAATAACATTTATATTTCAACAACTGCAGTCTAAAGAAAGGAAAAGAATCATTTTATTACAAAATTTTTTAGTTAATTTACGTGAAGAAATTAATTCTTTTTCAACGAAACTCGATTGTAGTCAACACGACATATCTTCTATTTTGTTTCTAGTAGCACATATTTACCGTGGCTAGAAATGTTTTAATGTATTTAGAAAAAAATTGTCGCTACTCTCTGGATCAAATCGTAGTTAAAAACAATAAAATTTCTAAAATAAGTGCTATAAAACAAAAGCTATAAAACGTTTTCTTTTGTAGTTTTAAAGCGTATACGAACAAATAAAAATAGTAATGTCCAATAAAATCTAGCAAATATTATTTTCTTTTCCACAATTGCAGTCAAAGAAAAGAGAAAAAATTGTTTTACTACAACTTTTTATTGGTTACTTCACGTGAAAAGATCAATTCTTTTTCATCAAAACTAAATTGTAGTAAACCTGACATGCAATCTGTTTTATTTCTAGTAGGACTTTTTTACCGTCGCTAAAAATGTTTTAATATTTTAAGAAAAAAATTTTCGTTACTTTATGATTAAAATCATTGTTAGAAACTATAATGTTTCTAAAAAAGTGATACAAAACAAAAGCTATAAATACGTTTTCTTCAAGTTTTATAGCGTATACTACAAAATAAAAAGTG
>NW_014572353.1:0-1282 GCF_001313835.1 Polistes canadensis
TAGTAAACCTAACATTTAATCTGTCCTGTTTCTAGTAGAACATTTTAACCGTCGCTAAAAATTGTTAATAAATTTAAAAACAAATTTTCGCTACTTTCTAGATTAAATAATTGTTGAAATCTATCAAATATCTAAAGAAGTACTACATTACAAAAGCTTTTATACGTTTTCTTTTAAGTTTTAAAGCGTTAACTAACAAATAAACAGTGTAACGTTCAATGAAATCCAGCAAATAACATTTATATTTCAATAACTGCAGTTTATATAAAGAAAAAAATCATTTTAATAACACCTTTTGTGGTTTCTGTACGTGAAGAATTCAATTCTTTATTAACGAAACTCGATCGTAGTAAAACTGACATTTATTTTGTTTTGTTTCTAGTAGCACATTTTTACAGCCGCTTAAAATGTTGAAGTATATTTAAAAAGAAATTTTCGCTGGTTTCTAAATTTAGTCGTATTTAAAAACTATCAGATACATAAAGAAATGCTATGTAACAAAAGCTATAAAACGTTTTTTTTTCAAGTTATTAAACGTATACAAACAAATAAAAAGTGTTACGTTAAAAGAAATCCAGCAAACAACATTTATATTTTAAAAACTGCAGACCAATGAATGAAAAAAAATCATTTTATTACATCATTTTTTGGTTACTTAACGTGAAGAATTCAATTCTTTTTCAACGAAACTCAATTGTAGTCAACCTGACATCTATTTTGTCTTATACTAATAGCACATTTTACCGTCATTAAAAATTTTTTAATATATTTAAAAAAAATTTTCGCTGCATTCTGAAATAAACCGTAGTTAAGAACTTTTAGATACATAAAGGAATGCTATATATCAAAAGCTGTAAAACGTTTTCTTTCAAGTATTAAAGCGTATACTAACGAATAAAAAGTGTTACGTTCCATAAAATCCAGCAAATAACATTTATTTTCAACAACTGCAGTTCAAAAAAAGGAAAATAATATTTATATTACAAAATTTTATGGTTACTTAACGTGAAGAATTCAGTTCTTTTTTAACAAAACTTGGTTGTAGTAAACCTGACATCTAGTCTGAATTTTTTCTAGTAGCACATTTTAACCGTCGCTAAAAATTTTTAAATATATTTAGAAAGAAATTTTTGCGACTTTTCGAAATTAACCGTAGTTCAAAACTGGCAAATACATAAAGAAATGCTATATAAAAAAAGCTGCAAAGCGGTTTCATTCAAGTTTTAAAGCGTATACTAACGAATAAAAAGTGTTACGTTCAATAAAATCCAGCAAATAACAT
>NW_014572354.1:0-1250 GCF_001313835.1 Polistes canadensis
TTAGAAACAAGACAGAATGCACGTCGGGTTTACTACAATCGAGTTCCGTTGGAAAAGAAATTTGTTTTTAACGTTAAGTAACAAAAAAATGTAGTAATAAAATGATTTTTTTCTTTTTTTTGAACTGTAGTTGTTGAATTTTAAATGTAATTTTCTGGATTTATTGAACGTAACACTTTTTATTTGTTAGTATACGCTTTAAAACTTAAAAAAAAACGTTGTACAGCTTTTGTTATATAGCATTTCTTTAAGTATCTGAAAGTTTTGGACTACAGTTTAATTCAGAAAGTAGCAAAAATTTCTTTTTAAATATATTAAATCTTTTTTGTGAAGGTAAAAATGTGCTATTAAGAACAAAACAGAATGGACGTCAGGTTTACTACAATCGAATTTCGTTGTAAAAGAAATAAGTTCTTCACGTAATTTAACAAAAAAATGTTGTAATAAAATGACTTTTGTCCTTTTTTTGGACTGCACTTGTTGAATTATAAATTTAATTTGCTTGATTTTATTGAACATAACACTTTTTATTTGTTAGTATAAGCTTTAGAACTTAAAAGAAAACGTTGTACAGCTTTTGTTATATAACATTTCTTTATGTATCTAAAAGTTTTGAACTACGGTTTAATTCAGAAGTAGCAAAAATTTCTTTCAAAATATATTTAAACATTTTTAACGACGGTTAAAATGTGCTACTAGAAACAAAACAGATTAAAAGTAAGGTTTACTACAATCGGGTTTCGTTAAAAAGAAATGAGTTCTTCCCGTACAGTAACAAAAAAATGTTCTAATTAAATGATTTTTTTCCTTTTTTTTGACTGCAGTTGTAGAATTATATATGTTATTTGCTGGATTTGATTAAATGTAACACTTTTTATTTGTTATTATTCGCTTTAAAACTTCAAAAAAAACGCTGTACAGCTTTTGTTATATAGCATTTCTTTATGTATCTAATAATTTAAAACTACGGTTTAATTCTGAAAGTAGCAAAAATTTCTATTTAAAAATATTAAGTCTATTTTGTTAAGGTAAAAATGTGCTATTAGAAACAAGACTGAATGAATGTCAGGTTTACTACAATCGAGTTTTGTGGAAAAAGAATTGAGTTCTTCACGTTAAGTAACCTAAAAATGTTGTAAGCAAATGATTTTTTTCCTTTTTAGAGACTGCAGTTGTTGAAATATAAATTTTATTTGCTTGATTTTATTGAAAGTTACACTTTTTATATGTTAGTATACGCTTTAACACTT
>NW_014572355.1:0-1261 GCF_001313835.1 Polistes canadensis
AGACAGAATATATGTAAGGTTTATTACAATCGATTTTGTCGAAAAAGAATTGAGTACTTCACGTAAAATAACAATAAAATTTTGTAATAAAATGATCTTTTTCCTATTTTTAGACTGCAGTTGTTAAAATATAAATGTTATTTTCTTGATTTTATTGAACTTAAAACTTTTTATTTGTTAGAATGCGCTCAAAAACTTGAAAAAAAACGTTTTACAGCTTTTTTTATATAGCATTTCTTTATGTATCTGCTAGGTTTAAACTATGGTTTAATTTAGAAAGTAGCAAAAATTTATTTTGACTATAATAAATATTTTTTGTGAAGGTAAAAATGTGCTATTTGAAACAAGACAGAATGGATGTAAGGTTTACTACAATCGTGTTTCGGTGAAAAAGAATTGTGTTCTTCACGTAAAGTAACCAAAAAATGTTGTAATAAAATTATTTTTTTCTTTTCTTGAGACTGCAGTTTTTGAAATATAAATGTTTTTGCTGGATTTTATTGAACGCAACACATTTAATTTGTTAATACACGCTTTAAAACTTAAAAGAAAACGTATTACAGCTTTTGTTATATAGCATTACTTTAGGTATCTGATAGTTTCAAACTACAATTTATTTCAGATAGAAGCGAAAACTTCTTTTAAGTATATTAAATCTTTTTTGTAAAGGTAAAAATGTGCTATTAGAAACAAGACAGAATAGATGTCAGGTTTTCTACAATCGAGATTCGTTGAAATAGAATGTAATTCTTTACATTAAATAACAAAAAAATGTTGTAATAAAATAATTTTTTACCTTTTTCTAGACTGCAGTTTTTGAAATATAAATGTTTTTTGCTGGATTTTATTGAACGCCACACATTTAATTTGTTATTAAACGCTTTAAAACTTGAAAGAAAATGTTTACAGCTTTTTTTATATAGCATTTCTTTATGTATCTGCTAGTTTTCAACTACGGTTTAATTTAAAAAGTAGCAAAAATTTTTTTTAAATATATTAAATCTTTATTGTAAAGGTAAAAATGTGCTATTAGAAACAAGACAGAATGGTTGTCAGGTTTATTACAATCGATTTTCGTCGAAAAAGAATTTAGTTCTTCACGTAAAAAAACAATAAAATTTTATAATAAAATGATCTTTTTCCTATTTTTAGACTGCAGTTGTTAAAATATAAATGTTATTTTCTTGATTTTATTGAACGTAAAACTTTTTAATTGTTAGAATGCGCTCTAAAACTTGAAAGAAAACGTTTTACAGCTTTT
>NW_014572356.1:0-1299 GCF_001313835.1 Polistes canadensis
GTAAAGTAACCAAAAAATGTTGTAATAAAATGATTTCTTCCTTTTTTTAGACTGCAGTGGTTTAAATATAAATTTTTTTTGCTGGATTTTATTGAACGTAACAATTTTTATTTGTTAATATACGCTTTAAAACTTGAAAGAAAACGTTTTACAGCTTTTTTTAAGTAGCATTTCTTCATGTATTTGCTAGTTTTGAACTATGGTTTAATTCAGAAAGTAGCAAAAATTTCTTTTAAAATATATTAAATATTTTTTGTGAAGGTTAAAATGTGCTATTAGAAACAAGACAGAATGGATGTCAGGTTGAGTACAATCGAGTTTCGTTGAAATAGAGATGAATTCTTTACGTAAAGTAAATTAAAAATGTAATAGAAAGATTTTTTCCCTTTTTTCAGACTGCAGTTGTTTAAATATAAGTGTTATTTGCTGAATTTTAATGAACTTAACACTTTTTATTTGTTAGTATACGCTTGAACATTTAAAAGAAAATGTTTTACAGCTTTTGTTATATAGCATTTCTTTATGTATTTTATAGTTTTAATCTACAGTTTAATTAATAAAGTAGCAAAAACTTTTTTCTAAATATATTTAAAAATTTTTAACGACGGTTAAAAGGCGCTACTAGAAACAAAACAGAATAGATGTCAGGATGACTACAATCGAGTTCCCTCGCAAAAAGAAACTAAATTCATCACGTTAAGTAACCAAAAAATATTGTAATAAAAAGATTTCTTCCTTTTTTTAGACTGCAGCTTTTAAAATATAAATTTTATTTGCTTGATTTAAATGAAAGTAACACTTTTTATTTGTCAGTATACGCTTTAAAACTTGAAAGAAATCGTTTTACAGGTTTTTTTATATAGCATTACTTTAGGTATCTACGAGTTTGGAACTACGTTTTAACTCAGAAAGTAGCAAAAATTTCTTTTTAAGTATATAAAATTTTTTTGTAAAGGTAAAAATGTGCTATTAGAAATTAGACAGAATGGATATCAGGTTGACTACAATCGAGTTTCGTTGAAAATAAATTGAATTCTTCACGTTATGTAACCAAAAAGTTTTGTAAAAAAATGATCTTATTCCTTTCTTTAGTCTCCATTTGTTTTAATATAAATTTTATTTGCTTGATTTTTTTGAAAGTAACACTTTATATTTGTTTGTATACGCTTTAAAACTTGAAAGAAAACGTTTTACAGCTTTTTTTATATGGCATTTTTTTATGTATCTAGTAGTTTTAAAATACAGTTTAATTCCAAAAGTAGCAAAAATTTCTTTTTAATTATATAAAATCTTTTTTGT
>NW_014572357.1:0-1260 GCF_001313835.1 Polistes canadensis
TATCTGATAGTTTTGAACAGCGGCTTTATTCAGAAAGTAGCAATTATTTCTTTTTAGATATATTTAGATAATTTTAGCAACGGTTAAAATGTGCTACTAGAAACAAAACAGAATGTATGTCAGGTTTATTACAATCGATTTCGTTGAAAAAGAATATAGTTCTTAACGTTAAGTTCCCAAAAAATCTTGTAAGAAAATAATTTTTTTTCTTCTTTTGAACTGCAGTTGTGGAATTATAAATGTTATTTGATGGATATTATAGAACGTAACACTATTTATTTGTTAGTATACGCTTTAAATCTTTATAGATAACGTTTTGCAGCTTTAGTTATATAGTATATCTTTATGTATCTTATAGTTTTAAACTACGGTTTAATTCAGAAAGTAGCAAAAATTTCTTTTTAAAAGTATTAAATATTTTTTGTGATGGTAAAAATGTTCTAAAAGGAACAAGACAGAATGGACGTCAGGTTTACTAAAATCGAATTTCGTTGAAAAAGAAATGAGTTCTTCACGTTATATAACCAAAAAATGTTGTAATAAAATGATTTTTTTCCTTTTTTTGAACTGCTGTTGTGGAATTACAAATGTTATTCGCTGGATATTATTGAACGTAACACCTTTTATTTGTTAGTTTACGCTTTAAAATTTAAAAGAAGACGTTTTACAGCTTTTGTTATATAGCATTTCTTTATGTATCTGACAGTTTTGAACAGCGGCTTTATTCAGAAAGAAGAAAAATTTCTTTTTAAATATATTTAAATATTTTTAGCGACGGTTAAAATGTGCTACTAGAAACAAAACAGAATGTAAGTCAGTTTTATTCCAATCGATTTCGTTGAAAAAGAAAAGAGTTCTTCACGTTAGGTAACCAATAAATGTTGTAATAAAATGATTTTCTTCCTTTTTTAGATCTGCAGTTGTGGAATTACAAATGTAATTTGCTGGATAATATTGAACGTTACACTTTTTTTTGTTAGTATACGCTTTAAAACTTAAAAAAAAACGTTTTACAGCTATTGTTATATAGTATGTCTTTATGTATCTGATTGTTTTGAACTACGGTTTAGTTCAGTAAGTAGCAAAAATTTTTTTTTAAATATATTAAATTGTTTTTGTGATGGTAAAAATATGCTTTTAGAAACAAGACAGACTGGACGTCAGGTTTACTACAATTGAATTTCGTTGAAAAAGAATTGAGTTCTTCACGTTAAGTAACCAAAAAATCTTGTAAGAAAATGATTTTTTTCCTTTTTTTGA
>NW_014572358.1:0-1264 GCF_001313835.1 Polistes canadensis
TTAAACATTTTTAGCGACGGTTAAAATGTGCTTCTAGAAACAAAACAGACTAAATGTCAGATTTACTACAATCGAGTTTCGTTGAAAAAGAATTGAATTCTTCACGGTAAGTAACCAAAAAATGTTGTAATAAAATGGACATTTTCTTTTTTTTAGACTGCAGTTGCTAAAGTACAAATTTTATTTGCTTATTTTATAGAACGTAACACTTTTTATTTGATAGAGTACGTTTTAAATCCTAAAAGAAAACGTTTTACAACTTTTGTAATATAGCATTTCTTTATGTATCTAGTAGTTTGGAACTACGGTTTAATTCAAAAAGTAGCAAAAATATCTTTCTAAATATATTTAAACATTTTTAGCGACGGGTAAAAATTGCTATTAGAAACAAAACAGAATGGATGTCAGGTTTACTACAATCGAGTTTCGTTGGAAAAGAATTGAATTCTTTACGTTAAGAACCCAAAAAATGTTGTAATAAAATGATTTTTTTCCTTTTTTTGAACTGCAGTTGTAGAATAATAAATGTTACTTGATGGATTATATTGAACGTAACACTTTATATTAGTTAGAATACGCTTAAAAACTTGAAAGAAAACGTTTTACAGCTTTTTTTATGCAGCATGTCTTTACGTATCTAATAGTTTTGAACTACGGTTTAATTCAGAAAGTAGCAAAAATTTCTTTCTAAATATATTTAAACGTCATTAACGACGGTTAAAATGTGCTACTAGAAACAAAACAGAATGGATGTCTGGTGTACTACAATCGGGTTTCGTTGAAAAAAAATAGCGTTCTTCACGTAAAGTAACCAAAAAATATTGTAATAAAATGAATTTTTTCCTTTGTTTAGACTGCGGTTGTGGAAATATAAATGTTATTTGCTGGATTTTATTAGACATAACACTTTTTATTTGTTAGAATACGGTTGAAAACTTTAAAGAAAATGTTTTAGAGCTTTGGTTTTATAGCATTTCTTTGTATATCTGATAGTTTTAAACAACGGTTTAATTCAGAAAGTAGCAAAAATTTCTTTCTTAATACATATTAAACATTTTTAGCGACGGTTAAAATGTGCTACTAGAGACAAAACAGATTAAATGTCAAGTTTACTACAATCTAGTTTTGTTAAAAAAAATGGAATTCTTCACGTTAAGTAACCAAAAAATGTTGTAATAAAATGATTTTTTTCCTTTTTTTGAACTGCAGTTGTTAAATAATAAATTTTAATTGCTGGATTTTATTGAACGTAACACTTTTTATT
>NW_014572359.1:0-1255 GCF_001313835.1 Polistes canadensis
GAAAAATTTTCGCTGGTTTCAGAATTAGACCGTAGTTCAAAACTATCAGATACATAGAGAAATGCTATATAACAAAAGCAGAAAAACGTTTTCTTTCAACTTCTAAAGCGAATACTAACAAATAAAAAGTGTTTCGTTCAGTAAAATCTAGCAAATACCATTTATATTTCAACAACTGCAGTTCCAAAAAAAGATAAAAATCATTTAATTACAACATTTTTTAATTACTAAACGTTGAGGATTAAATTATCTGTTAACGAAACTCGATTGTAGTAAACCTGACATCCATTCTGTCTCGTTTCTTATAGCACAATTTTACCTTCACAAAAAAGATTTAATAAATCTAAAAAGAAATTTTTGCTACTGTCTGAAATAAACCATAGTTCAAAACTATCAGATACATAAAGAAATGCTATATAACAAAAATGTACAACGTTTTCTTTTAAGTTTTAAAGCGTATACTAACAAATAAAAAGTGTAACGTTTATTAAAATCCAGCAAATAACATTTATATTGCAACATTGGCAGTCCAAAAAAAGGAAAAAAATCATTTTATTACAAAATTTTCTTGTTACTTAACGTGAAGACTTAAATTCTTTTTCAACGAAACTAGATTGTAGTAAACCTGACATTTAATCTGTTTTGTTTCTAGTAGCAAATTTTTCCTTTGCTAAAATTGTTTAAATATATTTAGAAAAAATTTTTAACTACCTTCTGATTTAAAACGTTTTTCAAAACTATCAGATACATAAAGAAATGCTACAAAACAAATGCTGTAAAACGTTTTCTTTTATGTTTTAAAGCGTATACTAACAAATAAAAAGTGTTGCGTTCAATAAAACCAGCAAATACCATTTATATTTTAACAACTGCAGTCCAAAGAAGGAAAAAAAATTACCTTTATAATACATTTTTTGGGTACTTTACGTGAAGAACTCATTTTTTTTCAACGAAACTCGATTGTAGTAAACCTTAAATCCACTCTGTCTTGTTTCTAAAGCACATATTTACCTTAACAATAGAGATTTAATATAATTAAAAAGAAATTTTTGCTAATACCTGAATTAAAGCGTAGTAAAAAACTAGCAGATACATAGAGAAATGCTATATAAAAATAGCTGTAAATTGTTTTCTTTCAAGTTTTAAAGCGTATACTAACAAATAAAAAGTGTTACGTTCAATAAAATTTAGCAAATAACATCTATATTTCCCCAAATGCAGTCCAAAAAAAGGAAAAAAATCATTTTATTACAAC
>NW_014572360.1:0-1360 GCF_001313835.1 Polistes canadensis
AAAAAATTATATTGTATAAACCGCATGTATCGTAATAAGAAATTTATAAGAAAATAAAATTTCCAGTTGCTGAATAAGTCCCAATAAAGGGACGAAACGTCCAACTTAATTAAATTAAGTTCTACTTCTTTTCATGTCCAAGTTCTCTATGAACCTATATCATCAGAAATGGAAATATTTAATCCTTTGCACTCCTTTGTCGCCGTATTTGCGACATTAAAAAGCTAACAGTAAATCCGCTGTCGCAGTAGCGGCGACATGGTTGTTTTGCATATGGGCAATTGTTTCGAAAGATATCACACTTTAAGAAATTGTAAATCCTAAAATTTATGTATTTCTTTTATAATATAAGTTAGAATATGTTTTGTTTATAAAATAGCTAAGTAATAAAAATTTTGTTTTATTGAAACGATTCTATTTTTCTTCTACATCATAGGTATGTACTTAGAACTAATATAGTGCTGGAATTGCTGGTAGCCTCTATGCATTACTAGGCTGAAGTGCAAAGGGTTAAAAAATGTAGTTGCAGAATAAAAGAAAATAACGTAATTAAACGTATCGATAAAGTTGAATCAATTAAATGAAAACGAATAACCGAGAAAATAATTATTTTACCCTTAGGAGAAATTTAATCTTAAATAAATTTAAATTTATAAATAAAATGTAATATAGAAAGCTTTCAAGAAAGTACGATTTGAAAAGTGTCAACCAATGATATAAATTGATGAGATCATAGATGAAATCGCATTAGGTGTGTTGTACATTAACAAAATGTGTTTTCTGTTCGAACAAACGTATGTGATGGAAGAGGGTAATAATATTGTTCGATATATTTCTCGACAGAAAATTAATTTCATCTCGATTCATGAAAGATGACGAAGAAAATCTTCCTTTATTTCTTTCTTTCTCTTTCTCTTTCTAGTTCAGAAATTTTCAAATCACTTTTCTGTTACGTTCATAAATAATTCAAATCTGAAAGACTTTAATTGCACGATACTAAACGAAGCATACGCATCGTTAGAGAAGACGAGCTCAGTTTGTCCTACGATATTTCTGCATGCATTTGCAAGTTTTATACTTCTATATGTTCTTTTTGCTTTACTTTAATGTTTCCATTAAGAGAGAGAGAGAGAGAGGAGAAGTAGGGATCGACATATCTCGTCAGTTTCCAACTTCTATCCGGTACCAGTGTCATACTTATTAGCATAATCGTCTAAAAAGAGCTTGTCAAATCTCCAATAACCTATACATATATATATAACATACATGCACATATTATTACTAACCAAAAGCTTGGAAACAATTGCCAATTTCCATAAAAATCATTAGATCTCTCGGTATTATTTTATTATATTATATA
>NW_014572361.1:0-1358 GCF_001313835.1 Polistes canadensis
TAATCGATACGTCACTCTTCTCAGTATTCTATTTCTCTCTCGTTTCTTTTTTTATTCTCCCTTTTTATTTTTTTTCTCTCTCTCTCTCTCTCTCTCTCTTTTACCAAAGATTTATCACGTTTCAGAAAAGTCAGCGACGATAAACGGCTTTCAGGGTTTTCTGTTTTATATCGTAAGCCGACGTACGCGGACGCCTGCCTCGTTTGCGGAACCGATCGACGAAAGATATTTTCTTCTTTTTCAAGATTCTACTGAGTTCATCACTCTTCTTTCTCGCTCACAGAAACGCATATATATATGTATATATATGTATGGATGTATGTATGTATGCATGAATGTATGCACGTATGTATGCTGGTATGCATGTATGGATGCATGTATGGATGCATGTATGGATGCATGTATGGATGCATGTATGTATGTACGTATATATGCACGTATGTATTCACGTATGTATGCACGTATATATGCACGTATACATGCATGTATGTATGCACGTATACATGCATGTATGTATGCACGTATGTATGCTGGTATGCATGTATGTATGCATGTATGTATTAATGTATGAATGTATGGATGTATGGATGTATGTATGGATGTATGTATGTATCTTCATACGTATAAAAACGAGATAGACATACATACATACTCTCTCTCACTCACTCATTCTTTCTCTCTCGGTTCTCTCATTCTCTCTTAAATTGCTATATCTTCCGTTAGGATTAATGACTTCGACGAAAAGCCACAGGGCTTTTTCACTTTACGCTTCCTAACCAACCACCCACCCACCCACCAGTTTTTCGTCTTTTCAATTCATTCTTCTTTGTCTTTTTTTTTCTTTTTTTTTTTTTGCTTTTTCATTTATAAAATCATCTTTCATCTCTACGTACAAAGTTTGTTTTTGATCATCCTCGTTTAAACGTACTACGACGACGACTTCAACCATTTTCTGATCGTTTGATTTTTGGAATTTCTTTTTTCTTTTGTATTTAATAATGATACTTCACGTAATATATTATATAATCGATGATTATTTCTATTGTTATTATTATTATTAATATATTTGTCGTTGAAATGTTTTATTCGTAAAAATGATTGCATAGAAAAATTAAAATGATCGATTAATGTGATTGTTAAATGTCATGAGTAAATGACTTGTCAGACATCAGAATTTAATTGTAAACCTGAATATACCTCAAATATCATGAAAAATAATATATTACATTGTTAATAATACTTTATACACATTATTCCAATATTTTGTCAATTAATTTACACGAACATATTTTCGTTCAATATTACATAATGATTAAAAACCCTTGACAAATATATATATATATATATATATATATATA
>NW_014572362.1:0-1359 GCF_001313835.1 Polistes canadensis
GAGGGAGAGCATGCTAACTCATCGTTCAAAAGGAATAAAACCAATAAACCTAACTGCGAAGCATCGTTTACTTATTATCGCGATAATAATGCTTCTTGTGTTCCCTCTGAGATTGTACCTTTTCCGTTTAAACAGGGCAGAGGAAGAAAGGGGAAGTGGGCGTTGATAAAGAGACTCGTAGTTCTATTAAATTAAAGCCGATCGAGCTTGTCGGCACTTTGTACCGTTAATTAATATCGCAAATGTCGTAAATAATTAGTAATGCTTGGTTAAACGTGGATTAATCTATCCTACTTAAGCTTTTATCTGATGTAGGTATTGGGTCGGTAGAAATGTTACTTCGTATTTTAATACAAAACTTCTTCTGAACGATTATGTTTTATATTTTTTATTCAATTTTTTCCAAATGATTTATACTGATTATTTCGTTGACCGATATTTAGTTCTTTACGGATATCCTAATTTTATCATCATTTTCCAATGATTGATCGAAGTGCATACAGAAACCCTAGTGACCCTTATGTGGGTCGTTAGGGTACTTCGTATAGGGGTCACACTATACGACGATATCGAATTTTCGTCGAACGATATTTGTGTTAAAGCATGCAGTAACGAAAGAGTTAAATCTTGATCTTTAAATAATAGAAATATATTGTATTTAACAAATCAATAATATGATGCCTTTAAGAATCTGTTGAGATCGTTTAGATCAATGTCTTTATTTGCAATACTTTTAGGTCTTGTTTCTCGATTTATAAACGATTTCGTGAGGCACGAACGTATTGGATTTGATTGTAGCTCGAAGCGGGTCATTGTTGTAAGCTCGTTCAAATACGAATAGAAAAGTAAAAATTGATCGAATAGGATAAAGATCATTGATCTTTCTTTCTTTCTTCCTTCCTTCCTTCCTTCATTTCTTTCTACTTAGTTATTCTATCTTTTACTTTTGTCGATTATTTTCAGTGTATTTACGCACGGACGGGTTCGTAACAGCCCAGAACGATATCTCTTGGATAGATGGTGGAAGTTGTAACCACGATACCACACGAGATGAATAGTAGCGAACCGTTAGCTACGTAACTGCACTCTAAGTGCATCGATCTAACGTCAAGAATACGCTATAATCGGATTCCCACGCGGATCGTTGCTTTCATCGGTACTTAAAACTTTCAGATCTATAGGAATTTGTTGTATCTATCTTGGCACGACTAATCGCGAATATTCCTATCAATTTTTTTTTTATTTTTTTTTATTTTTTCATTATACAATAAAGATACACACTGTCCTCAACATGTGTGGGAAAGGTTGGTCAAGAAAAAAATTAGCATAAGTATATAAAAGTCTGTGTATATATATATA
>NW_014572363.1:0-1334 GCF_001313835.1 Polistes canadensis
TCCTTTTTTTGGACTGCAGTTGTTGAAATATAAATGTTATTTGCTGGATTTTATAGAACGCAACACTTTTTATTTGTAAGTATACGCTTTTAAACATGAAAGAAAACGTTTTACAGCTTTAGTTATATAGCATTTCTTTATGTATTTGATAGTTTTGAACTACGATTTAATTTAGAAACTAGCAAAAATTTCGGTATATATATATTTCAACATTTTTAGCGACAGTAAAAATGTGCTACTAGAAACAAAAAGAAATAAAAGTCAGGTTTACTGCATTCGAGTTTCGTTGAAAAAGTATTGAATTCTTTACGTTAAGTAACTAAAAAATTTTGTAATTAAATGATTTTTTCCATTTTTTGGGACTGCTGTTGTTAAAATATAAATAGTGTTTGCTAGATTTTATTGAACGTAACACGTTTTATTTGTTAGTATCGCTTTAAAACTTGAAAGAAGACGTTTTACAGCTTTTGTTATATAGCATTTTTTTATGTATCTGTTAGTTTTGAACTACAATTAAATTCAGAAAGTAGCAAAAATTTCTTTTTAAATATATTTCAATATTTTTAGCGATGGCTAAAATATGCTACTAGAAACAAAGCAGATTAAAGGTCAGGCTTACTACAATCGAGTTTCGTTAAAAAAGAATTAAATTCTTCACGTAAAGTAATTTAAAAATGTTGTAATAGAATGATTTTTTCTTTTTTTTTGGCTGCAGTTGTTGAAATATAAATAATATTTGCTGGATTTAGTTGGACATAACGCTTTTTACTTATTAGTATACGCTTTAAAACTTGAAAGAGAACGTTTAAAAGCTTTTGTTATATAGCATTTCTTTATGTATCTGCTAGTTTTGAACTACGGTTTAATTCAGAAAGTAGCAAAAATTAATTTTCAATTATATTAAATCTTTTTTGTTAGGGTAAATATGTGCTATTAGAAACAAAACAGAATGGTTATCAGGTTTACTACAATAAAGTTTTGTGGAAAAAGAATTAAATTCTTTACGTTAAGTAACCAAAAACTGTGGTAATAAAATGATTTTTATCCTTCCTTGGGACTGCAGTTGTTGAAATATAAATGTTATTCGCTGGATTTTATTGAACGTTAAACTTTTTATTTGTTAGTATCGCTTTAAAACTTAAAAAAAAACGTTTTACAGCTTTTGGTATATAGCTTTTTCTTATGCATTTGACAGTTTAAAACTACAGTTAAATTAGGAAAGCAGCAAAAATTTTTCTTAAATATATTGAAAAATTTATAGGGACGGTAAAATGTGCTATTAGTAACAAGACAAAATATATGTCAGGTTGACTACAATCGAGTTTTGTTAAAAA
>NW_014572364.1:0-1328 GCF_001313835.1 Polistes canadensis
ACTATTATTTAATCTAGAAAGCAGCTAAAATTTTTCTTAAGTATATTGAAAAATTTTTAGCGATGGTAAAGTTTGCTATTAGAAACAAGACAGAATGGGTGTCAGGTTGACTACAATTAAGTTTCGTCGAAAGAGAATGTAGTTATACACGTAAAGTAATCAAAAAAAGTCGTAGTAAAATGATTTTTTTATTTTTTTTATTTTACTGCAGTATTTTTAATATACATGATGTATACCAAATTTTTTGTGCTTACCACCTTTTATTTGTAAGTGTACGCTTTAAAGCTTGAAAGAAAACGTTCTATAGCTCCTGTTATATAGCACTTTTTTAGAAATTGTAGAGTTTTTTACTACGATTTAACATGTTGAGCGCCACGTCAGCTATCGGTGGCTGACACTGGACTTTCCGTTCAGGCCGCGACAACCATCTATAACTGACAGATGGTAAAATGAGAACTCGAAAAGAAAAAAGGAAACGCGCGCGGCCTGAATGGGATTGTTTTAGAAAAACGCGTCGCGCTCAACGTGTTAATCTGGATAGTGGAAAAATTTTCTTTTATAATATATTATAAAATTCTTAGCAACGGTAAAAGTATGCTATTAGGAACTAAACGAAATTGATGTTTTTTTGACTACAATCGAATTTCGTCAAAAAAAAATTAATTCTAAACGTGAAATAACCATAGAATGTTTTAATAAAATGATTTTCTCTCTTTTTTTGAATTGCAGTTCTTCAAAAAAAAATATAATTTGCTAGAGTTTATTATACTTTTTATTTGTTAGTATACGCTTTAAAACCTGAAAAAAACGTTTTATTAAATTTGTTATATAATATTTCTTTAGATATATGATAGTTTTTACCTATTATTTAATCTAAAAAAAAGAATCAAAAGATTTTCTTAAATATATTTAAAATTTTTAGCTACGGTAAAAGTGTTCTATTAGACACTAATCGGAATTGATGTTAGGTTGACTACAATCGAATTTTGTCGAAAAAGAATAGAATTCTACACGAAAAGTAACTAAATAAAGTTGTAATTAATTGATTTTTTCCCTTTTTTTGGACTGCAGTTGTGGAAATATAAATGTTATTTGCCCAATTTTTTCGAACTTAACACTTTTATTTGTAAGTATACGCTTTAAAGCTTCAAAGAAAACGTTTCAAAGCTTCAGTTAAATAGCACTATTTTAGACTTTTTATAATTTTTAACAAGGATTAGTTCCAGAAAGTAGCAAAAATTTCTTTCTAAATATATTTATACATTCTTAGCGACGGTTAAAATGTGCTACTAGAAACAAAACAGATTAAATATCAGGTTTACTACAAT
>NW_014572365.1:0-1241 GCF_001313835.1 Polistes canadensis
AAAAAGTGTTTCTTTTTATAAAATCCAGCAAATAACATCTATAATTCCAAAACTGCAGTTAAAAAAAGGAAAAAAATCATATTATTACAACATTTTTTGGTTACTTTACGTGAAGAAATCAATTCTTTTTGAACGAAAATTGATTGTATTGAACCTGACATTAATTCTGTTTTGTTTCTAGTAGCACATATTAACTGTCGTTTAAAATGTTTAAATATATTTAAGAAGAAATTTTTGCTACTTTTTGAAATAATCCGTAGTAAAAATCTATAAGATACATAAAGAAATGCTATATAACAATGGATGTAAAACGTTGTTTTTCAAGTTTTAAAGCGTATACTAACAAATAAAAAGTGTTTTGTTCAATATAATACAGCCAATACCATTTATATTTCAACAACTGCAGTTTAAAAAAAGGAAAAAAATCATTTTTTTTAACATTTTTTGGTTATTTAACGTAAAGGATTCAATTCTTTTTTAACGAAACTCGATTGTAGTCAACATGACATCTATTTTGTGTTGTTACTTATAGCAAATTTTACCATCACTATAAATTTTTCAAAATATTTAAGAAAAATTTTAGCTGCTTTCTGAATTAAACCGTAGTTTAAAACTAGCAGAACAATAAAGAAATCCTATATAAAAAAAGCTGTAAGACGTTTTCTTTCAAGTTTTAAAGAACATACTAACAAATAAAAAGTGTTACGTTCAATAAAATCCAGCAAATAACATTTATAGTTTAACAAGTGCAGTTTAAAAGAAGGAAAAAAATCATTTTATTATAACATTTTTTTAGTACCTAACGTGAAGAATTTAATACTTTTTCAACAAAACTCGATTGTAGTAAACCTGACATTTAATCTGTTTTGTTTCTAGTAGCAAATAATAACCGTCGCTAAAAATGTTAAAATATTTTTAGAAAGAAGTTTTTGCTACTTTTTGAATTAAACCGTAATTCAAAACTATCAGATACATAAAGAAATGCTATATAACAAAAGCTCTAAAACGTTTTATTTAAGTTTTAAAGCGTATCCTAACAAATAAAAATTGTTTCTTCCAAAAAAATCCAGCAAATAACATTTATAATTCCAAAACTTCAGTTCAAAAAAAGGAAAAAAATCATATTATTACAAAATTTTTTGGTTACTCTACGTCAAGAACTCAATTCTTTTTAAACGAAAATTGATTGTAATAAACCTGACATTAATTCTGTTTTGTTTCTAGAAGCACATATTAACTGT
>NW_014572366.1:0-1358 GCF_001313835.1 Polistes canadensis
AATTAGATATAGACGAAATATAGTTTCTAATTCGAACTAATTAGAATGATATTCTAGATTTGTAATTATATCTTAGTTATATTTTGAAAAAAAAAAGAGATGAAAAATAAAGCTAAAGAACTCTTTTTTATTCTTCGCGTCCAGGATTACGTCCTGGATCATTCGATAGGAATCCGAAAATGAAGAGAGAAACAAAGAATATTACTACTGTGTAAACAAAAAGTTTGAGAGTAAGCATTACACAATCTCCAAGATAATTTTTTTTTGGAAAAAAGAGAATAGATTCTCTATTTTTATACCACATATCCTATAATTTGAATTTGATTTGACGTCTAAAACCGAAATAGTTTTTCAAAATCGAAAAAAAAATTGTAATTGGAATAAAAAGAAATAACAAATGAAGTTATTATTATCTTACTTATTAATAATTTTATTATACCCACTTGTTGATATTATGGAGGATCAAAATACGGTTTTTTTTCATTTACGAAAAATAGTTATAATCGGAAAACGAGGCGATATGGATTGTGTTGATTCAAAAATTAGAATGTTTTAATCAAGGGTTCATACTGTAAGACTTGTCTGATTTTATCAATTATTTAGTATTAGAATATTAGAATCATTTTTATCGAAAAAATCATTCATTTTTCTAGGACAAGATGAAAGATCTCATCGAAAACTTACAGCAGCTTGCCAAACAAAGGCTAAGAGAAAAAAGAATAGAGGTATGACTGGCATAAAATCTACGATTGGACTCAAAAAAGCATAGGCCTCAGGTAATTTGGCGAAGAAAAAACTACTCGAATAAAGGGCAGAATTAAGACAGATCAAACTAAAGATATTAAGCATAACAGACACTTTTTTTTTATTGCATTTTGATTGAGTTATTCATGGAAAAAAATGAAGAAAACAATCCTTCTTTTTTTTTTGAACTTACTCACTCAATCAAAAAACCTTCTACTCTCGATTGAGAATAGAAGAAATTCTACTTTCATACAATATCTTAATGGAATTCTATGGAATGATCAATAAATTCATTAAATTCATTTGAATTCTATACTTATACGTGTCAAAATCCTAACAACAGAATCGAATTGATTTTTTAGCCAGTTGGGCTGGAATTGACGAACAATCAATAACAATATTAGTGTTTATTAGTGTAGAATCGAAATCGAAGTGGGGCGTGGCCAAGTGGTAAGGCATCGGGTTTTGGTCCCGCTATTCGGAGGTTCGAATCCTTCCGTCCCAGAGCATATGTAATTTAAAATTGTATTTTTCTGTTTCTAAAGTTGAATATTGGATAGAATTTGATTCTTTCTGCTAATGATTTTAACCAAAAGGAATCTTCTCTTTTTTTT
>NW_014572367.1:0-1291 GCF_001313835.1 Polistes canadensis
AAAGGAAAAAAATCATTTTAATACAACATTTGTTGGTTACTTAACGTAAAGATATCAATTCTTTTTCAACGAAACTCGATTGTAGTAAATCTGACGTCCATTCTGTCTTGTTTCTAATAGCACGTATTTACTTTCACAAAAAAGATTTAATACATTTAAAAAGAAATTTTTTCTACTTTCTGAATTAAACCGTAGTTCAAAACTATCAGATTCATAAAGAACTGCTATATCACAAAAGCTGTAAAACGTTTTCCTTTAAGTTTTAAAGCGCATACTAACAATTAAAAAGATTTACGTTTAATAAAATCTAGCAAATAACATTTATATTTTAATAACTGTAGTCCAAAAAAAGAAAAAAAATCTTGTTATTACAACATTTTTTGGTTACTTTACGTGAAGAACTCAATTCTTTCTCAACGAAAATCGATTGTAGTAACCCTGCCGTCCATTTTGTATTGTTTCTAATAGCACAATTTTACCTTCACAAATAAGATTTCATACATTTAAAAAGAAATTTTTGCTACTTTATGAATTAAACCGTAGTTCAAAACTATCAGATACATAAACAAATGCTATATAACAAAAGCTGTAAAACGTTTTCCTTTAAGTTTTAAAACGTATACTAACAAATAAAAAGTGTTACGTTTAATAATATTCAGCAAATAACATTTAAATTTCAACAACTGCAGTCCAAAAAAAGGAAAAAAATCATTTTATTATAAATTTTTTTGTTACTTAAGGTGAAATATCCAATTCTTTTTTCAACGAAACTCGATTTTTGTTAACCTGACATTTATTTTGTTTTGTTTCTAGTAGCACATTTTTACCGTCGCTTAAAATGTTTAAATATATTTAAAAAAAAATTTTCGCATGTTTCTGAAATAAACCGTAGTTTAAAACTATCAGTTATATAAAGACATGCTATATAACAAACGCTGTAAAACGTTTGCTTTCAAGTTTTAAAGCGTATACTAATAAGTAAAAGATGGTATGTCCAAAAACAACAAGCAAATAACATTTATATTTTAACAACAACAGTCCAAGAAAAGGAAAAAAATAATTTTATTACAACATTTTTGGGTAACTTTACGTGAAGAATTCAATTCTTTTTTTAACGAAACTCGATTATAGTTAACCTGACATTTATTTTGTTTCGTTTCTAGTAGCACATTTTTACCATAGCATAAAATGTTAAAATATATTTAGAATTAAATTTTTTCTACTTTCTGAATTGTTGCGTATCCCACGCAACGAGTGAGTAGGGCGAAGCACCTAGGCGTGTACGGCCTTG
>NW_014572368.1:0-1272 GCF_001313835.1 Polistes canadensis
ATGTCAAGTTGACTACAATCGACTTTCGTTGAAAAAGAATAGAGTTTTTCACGTGAAGTAACGAATAAAGTATGTAATAGAATGATTTTTTTTCTTTCTTTGGACTGCAGTTGTAGAAATATAAATGTTAATTGCTGGATTTTATCGAACGCAACACTTTTTATTTGTTAGTATACGCTTTAAGACTTGAAAGAAAACGTTTTACAGCTTTTGTTATATAGCATTTCTTTATGTATCCTAAAGTTTGAAATTACGGTTTAATTCAGAAAGCAGCGAAGATTTTTCTTAAATATATTTAAAAATTTATAGTGAAAGAAAAATTTGCTATTAGTAACAAGACAAAATAGATATCAGGTTGACGACAATTGAGTTTTATTAAAACAGCATTGATTTCTTCACGTTAAGTAACCTAAAAATGTTGTAATAAAACGATTTTTTTCCTTTTTTTGGGACCGCAGTTGTGGAAATATAAATGTTATTTGATGGATTTAATTAGACATAACACTTTTTACTTATTCGTATACGCTTTAAAACTAAAAGAAAAAACGTTTTACAGCCTTCGTTGTATAGCTTTCCTTTATTTATCTGATAGTTTTGAACTACAGTTTAATTCAGAAAGTAACAAATTTTTATTTTAAATATATTAAATCTTTTAAGCGACAGTTAAAATGTGCTACTAGAAACAAAACAGATTAAATTTCAGGTTTACTACTATCGAATTTCGTGGAAAAAGTATTGCATTCTTCTCTTAAAGTAACTTAAAAATGTTGTAATAGAATGATTTTTTTGTTTATTTTGTACTGCATTGGTTGAAATATAAATGTTATTTGCTTAATTTTATTGAACGTAACACTTTTTTCTTGTTAGTATGCGCTTTACATTTGCAGTAAAACGTTTTACAGTTTTTGATATAGAATTTCTTTATGCATATGCTAGATTTTAACTACGGTTTAATTCAGAAAGAACCAAAAATTTCTCTTTAAATAGATTAAATCTTTTTAGCGACAGTTAAAATGTGCTACTAGAAATAAAACAGATTAAATGTCAGGTTTATTACAATCGAGTTTCGTTGAAAAACACTAGAATTCTTCACGTAAAGTAACCTGAAAATGTTGTAATAAAATGATTTTTTTCCTTTTTTTGGACGGCAGTTGTTAAAATATAAATGTTATTTGCTGGATTTTATTGAAAGAACCATTTTTTATTTGTTAGGGTACGCTTTTCAACTTAAACGAAAACGTTTTACAGCTTTTGTTATATAGCATTTCTTTA
>NW_014572369.1:0-1250 GCF_001313835.1 Polistes canadensis
AAAATTTCTTTTTAAATATATTAAATTTTTTTTGTAAACGTAAAAATGTGCTATTAAAAACTTAACAGAATAGATGTTAGGTTGACTACAATAGAATTTTGTCGAAAAAAGATTTAATTGTACAAGTGAAGTAACCAAACGAAGTTGTAACAAAATAATTTTTCTCCTTTTTTTAAACTGCAGTTGTTGAAATATAAATGGTATTTTCTTGATTTTATTGTACCTAAAACTTTCTATTTGTTAGTATACGCTCTAAAACTTAAAAGAAAACGTTTTACAGCTTTTGTTACATAGCATTTCTTTATGTTTCTGATAGTTTTGGACTACGGATTAATTCAGAAAGAAGCGAAAATTTCTTTTTAAATTTTTTTAAACATTTTTAGCGACGGCAAAAATGTGCTACTAGAAACAAGACAAAATAAATGTCAGGTTTACTTCCATCGAGTTTAGTTAAAAAAGAATTAACATCTTCACGTAGAGTAACCAAAAAATGTTGCCATAAAATGATTTTTTTCCTTTTTTGGGACTGCAGTTGTTAAAATATAAATGTTATTGGCTGGATTTTATAGAAAGTACCACTTTTTATATGTTAGTATGCGCTTTACCACTTAAAAGAAAACGTTTTACAACTTTTGTTACATTGCATTTCTTTATGAATCTAATAGTTTTTTCCTACAGTTTAATTCAGAAAGCAGCTAAAATTTCTTTTTAAATATATTAAATCTTTTTTGTAAAGGTAAAAATGTGCTATTCGAAAAAAGACAGAATGAATGTCAGCTTTACTACAATCGAGGTTTGTTGAAAAAGAATTAAGTTCTTTACGTAGAGTAACCAAAAAATGTTGTAATAAAATGATTTTTCTCCTTTTTTTAAACTGCACTTGTTGAAATATAAATGGTATTTGCTGGATTGTATTGAACGTTACATTTTAAATTTGTTAGTAAACGCTTTAAAATTTGAAAGAAAACTTTTTACAGCTTATGTTATATAGCATTTTTTTATGTATCTGATAGTTATGAACAACGGTTTAAATCAGAAAATAGCTAAAATTTCTTTCTAAATATATTGAAAAATTTATAGTGACTGTAAAATGTGCTATAAGTAACCACACAAAATAGATGTAATGTTGACTACAATCGAGATTCGTAGAAAAAGAATCGAATTCTTCACATAAAGTAAACAAAATATGTTGAAATAAAATGATTTTTTTCCTGTTTTTAGACTGCAATTGTTAAAACATAAATGTTATT
>NW_014572370.1:0-1355 GCF_001313835.1 Polistes canadensis
TCTTTATTTATTGTTCATTTTTGAGGATCACATATCTATCGAGCTGCTTCTCTATAATACAGTCATCGTTCATACTATAGTCACTGTTCGTACTATACCTATAGATATCGCTGCCGCGTGCTTGTCTCTTTCGCTGCTACAGTTGCGCGCACATCATGCCTACATACACATACTCTATGTATACTGTATATGACTAGTATAAGTAGCATGAAAATTACTCATATCTTAACATTCCCCATAAGCAATATTATGCCGAGAAATGTTCGCATTTCTTTTGGTGTAACATTAGTCCATGTATGCCATGTGGACCACTTTTTCTAGATGTTTTCCTTTTTTCATATGATTTGCGTACCGATTAGTCTCCTCAACTATTTTTCTCATCAACTCATCGGTAAAGAAAGAGTTTAAGAAATCTAATGGTTCTGTGTGAGTTGAATTTAGTTGTGAACCAGGGGTTCGTGATCCAGAACTAAATTGTATTTTTTGTTGAACGATGTCGTGATTTGTGTGACATTCGTTTAGTTGTTATCACTACTGCTATCATTTCTTTGTCATTACTACTAATACTGCCTACATTGAAACGCCTGACTGCACTCCTTGTTGCAAGGATTTTTTTCCACTCGATAAAGCACTGTCATCATCTTCTGTGTTGTCAGATTTAAATTGGAACTCATCACTACTGTTACTATTGAACGTATCGTCTTTGGATCTTGTAGCCATCGTGTGTAGGATATTATAAGATGTAAAACATGTGAAAAAATGTGTGAAAATGTATAAAATGTATGAAAACTTTGCTGGTTTCTCTGGTAATGACACTGAAAGACTGACTTGGCAGGCTGAATTCGTTCTGGACCTACCATGGTCTCGCATCGTAAGTTTACACTATATTAAAAATAAGATCTTAACGATACAAAAATTATAGGCCGACATTTGTCCGCAAATAGATAAATCATCCTTATCGGAAGATGTGCTAGGTATTCTTTGCCGTTTATTTTTTCTTCTACTTATAACTATCCCATTATTTACGATATTTTTTGTATCTTCCGAATCTGATGACAGTAGAACATATTCGTGTGGTACCTGTATTTCGTCATCATAATTTTCACTTAAATCTACCGTTTCGTCCAAGTCGTCATCACTGTCGTTTCTTTTAATAATTTCTTTAAAACTGGCATACATTTTTAAAGTATGAAACAGAGGTAAATAACAATATGAAAATTACATGCACCATAAGTTTAATACGACAACATGCTAATACAACAGTTACAATTGTATGGCATACCAAATGAAATAAGTTATCAGAAACTATTAGTAGTACAAATAAGTTTCCGCCGTTTTTTTGTAGAAAAAAAAAA
>NW_014572371.1:0-1241 GCF_001313835.1 Polistes canadensis
GTATTTTAATTCAAATTAAAAAAAATCCTTTGAGCTTAATACTTCTTCTTAAATTGAAAGTGTTTTGATGATCTAGAAAATTTTTTTCTATAAAAAAGGTATTTTATGAATGAGGAACTTTCATTTAAATACAAAGAGATTTAAGGATGTAAATACTTATATTGTGATAAAATAAGATTTATTGACTAAAGCACTTTTGCAAATAGAATTATATATGATGAGTAGAGTACTTTTGTTATAATGGAATGAGATTTGATAAATTAAGTACTTTCTTTTAAATGGAAAGAAATTTAGAAAGTTTAGTACATTCATTCAAAGATAAAAATATCTAATGAGTGGGATCACTTTCAATTAAATGAAAAGAAATGTAATAAGTTTAGCACATTTTCGAAATTACAAGAGATTTGATACGACGAGCAGGTATATTCAGGTGAAAAAAGATTTGATTTTAGAGGATCTTTTATTCAAATTGAAAGAGATTTTTTTATTTTAGTACTTTTATTAAAATGGAAAGAGATTTGATTATTTGATCACTTTTAGTCAAATACAAAGAGATTTTATGAGTTAGGTACTTTTATTTAAATGGAAAGAGATTTGATTAGTCTATAACCTTCATTAAAGTAGAAAGAGATTTGATTAGTTGAATATTTTAACTTTGATAGAAAGAGATTTGATAAGATGAGTACTTTAACCTAAATGGTAAGAGATTTGATGAGTTTATAACTTTTATTTAATTGAGAAACGATTTGATGAGTTAAATACTTTCATTGAAATGAAAAGATATTTGATAAGTAGAGTTTTTCTATTTAAATAAAAAGAGATTTGATATGCAAAGCAATATATATTTTTTATATAATTATACTTACTAAATTACTTATTGATTTGTATAATAATTGTGTATTACACAATGTTATATATTTCCAATATTTTTGAAATTATAATTTTAAATATAAGTAGTTAACTAATCAAATCTTTTTCCATTTAAATAAATATACTGAACTTATTAAATTTTTTTTGTTATTTAAATTTAAGAACTAAACACTTAAAATCTCTTTCTATTGGAAAGAAGGTACACGACTTATTAAATATCTTTAGAATAAAAAATTGTATTAAATTATTTGTTTTTTTCTATTAAAAAAAAGAACTTAGCTTATTAAATCTCTTTCAATTTAAATGGAAGTACTCAACTCAATAAATATATTTGTATTTTAATTACAGTACTTAACCTAATAAATTTCTTT
>NW_014572372.1:0-1259 GCF_001313835.1 Polistes canadensis
AAATGTTCTTTGCTAGATTTTAAAGGACATACCACTTTTCATTTTTTAGTATACTCTTTAAAACTTGAAAGAAAACGTTTCATAGATTTTGTTATATAGCATTTCTTAAGATATCTGATAGTTTTTACTTTTATGTAATCTAGAAAGCAGCGAAACTTTTTTTTAAATATATTGAAATATATTTAGCGACAGTAAAATGTACTATTAGAAACAAGACAGAATTTGTGTCAAGTTGATTACTATCGAGTTTCGTCGAAAGAGAACTGAATTCTTCACATAAAGTATCCAAAAAAATTTGTAATAAAATGGTTTTTTCTCTTTTTTTAGACTGCTATTGTTAAAATATAAATGATATTTGCTAGATTTTATTGGACATAACACTTTCTATTTGTAAAGATACGCATTAAAGCTAAAAAGAAAATGTACCATAGCGTCTGGTAAATAGCATTTTTTTAATTATTTTATTATTTGAAACTATGATCTAATCCAGAAAGTAGAGAAAATTTTTTTCTAAATATAATAAAACATTTTTAGCAACGGTAAAATTGTGCTACTAGAAACAGAACAGAGTGGACGTAAGATTTACTTTAATCGAGTTTCGTTGAAAAAGAATTATACTCTGTACGTAAAGTAACCAAAAAAGTGTTGAAATAAAATGATTGTTTTTCTTTTTTTTGAACTGCAATTGTAAAAATATAAAGGTTCTTTGCTAGATTTTATTGGACATAACACTTTTCATTTGTTAGTATACGCTTTAAAACTGGAAAGAAATCGTTTTATAGCTTTTGTTATATGGCATTTCTTTAGATATCTGATAGTTTTTACCGTTATGTAATCTAGAAAGCAGCGAAACTTTTTTTTAAATATATTGAAATATATTTAGCGACCGTAAAATGTACTATTAGAAACAAGACAGAATTTATGTCAAGTTGATTACAATCGAGTTTCGTCGAAAGAGATCTGAATTCTACACATAAAGTATCCAAAAAAATTTGTAATAAAATGGTTTTTTCTCTTTTTTTGGACTGCAATTGTTAAAATATAATTGTTTTTTGCTAGATTTTATTGGACCTAACACTTTTTATTTGTTAGTATACACTTTAAAACTTGAAAGAAAAAGTTTCACAGCGTCTGGTAAATAGCACTTTTTTAATTTTTTTATAATTTGTAACTACGATCTAATCCAGAAAGTAGCGAAAATTTTTTTCTAAATATATTAGGACATTTTTAGCAACGGTAAAATTGTGCTACTAGAAACA
>NW_014572373.1:0-1270 GCF_001313835.1 Polistes canadensis
AAATGTTATTTGCTGGATTTTATTGAACGTAACACTTTTTATTTGTTAGTATACGCTTTAAAACTTGAAAGAATACGTTGTACAGCTTTAGTTATATAGCATTTCTTTATGTATCTAATAGTTTTGAACTACGGTTTAATTCAGACAGTAGCAAAAATTTCTCTTTAATATATTTATACATTTTTAGCCACTGTTAAAATGTGCTACTAGAAACAAAACAGAATGGATGTCAGCTTTATTACAATCGATTTTCGTAGAAAAAGAATTGAGTTCCTCAAGTTCAGTAACCAAAAAATGTTGTAATAAAATGATTTTTTTCCTTTTTTTGAACTGCAATTGTTGAATTATAAATGTTATTTGCTGGATTTTATTGAACTTAACACTTTTTATTTGTTAGAATAAGCTTTAAAACTTGAAAGAAAACGTTGTACAGCTTTATTTATATAGCATTTCTTTATGTATCTAATAGTTTTGATCTACGGTTTAATTCAGAAAGTAGCAACAGTTTCTCTTTAAATATATTTATATATTTTTAGCGACAATTTAAATGTGCTACTAGAAACAAAACAGAATGGATGTCAGGTTTATTACAATCGATTTTCGTTGAAAAAGAATTGAATTCTTCACATTAAGTAATCAAAAAATAATGTAATAAAATGACTTTTTTCCTTTTTTTGAACTACAGTTGTTGAATTATAAATGTTATTTGCTTGATTTTATGGAACGTAAAACTTTTTATTTGTTAGTATACGCTTTAAAACATGAAAGAAAACATTGTACAGCTCTTGTTATATAGCATTTCTTTATGTATCTAATAGTTTTTAACAACGGTTTAATTCAGAAAGTAGCAAAAATTTATTTATAAATGTATTAAATCTTTTTTGTGAAGGTAAAAATGTGCTACTAGAAACAAGACAGAATAGACATAAGGTTTACTACAATCGATTTTCGTTGAAAAAGAATTAAGTTCTCCAGGTTAGGTAACCAAAAAATGTTGTAATAAAATGATTTTTTTTCTTCTTTTGAACTGCAGTTTTTGAATTATAAATGTTATTTGCAGGA
The DNA here is from genome assembly GCF_001313835.1 of Polistes canadensis. NCBI lineage: Eukaryota > Metazoa > Arthropoda > Insecta > Hymenoptera > Vespidae > Polistes > Polistes canadensis. The sequence continues at coordinate 1,063 of NW_014572373.1, forward strand.
TTTTATTGAACGCAACACTTTTTATTTGTTAGTATACGCTTTAAAACTTGAAAGAAAGCGTTGTACAGCTTTTGGTATATAGCATTTCTTTATGTATCTAATAGTTTTGAACTACGGTTTAATTCAGACAGTAGCCAAAATTTCTTTTTAAATGTATTAAATCTTTTTTGTGAAGGTAAAAATGTGCTACTAGAAACAAGACAGAAGG
>NW_014572374.1:0-1257 GCF_001313835.1 Polistes canadensis
CATGACATCAATTGTGTTTAGTTTCTAATAGCACATTTTTACCGTAGCAACAAACATTCAATATGATTAGGAAATATTTTYGCTGTTTTCTAAATTGAATAATAGTAAAAAACTATCAGATTTCTAAAGAAATGTTTTATGAACACAGCCTAAAAACGTTTTGTTTTAAGTTTTTAGGCGTATACTTACAAATAAAATTTGTCCGGTCTGATAAAATCTATAGACTATCATTTATATTTTAACAACTTAATATAATAAAAAAAAAAAATTATATTATTACAACTTTTTATTGCTACTTTACGTGTAGAATTCTATTCATTTTCAACGAAACTCAATTGTAGCAAACCTGATATCTATACTGTCTTGTTACTAATATCACATTTTACCGTCACTAAAAACTTTTCAATATATATAAAAAAAATTTTCGCTGCTTTTTGAACTAAACCGTAGTTCAAAACTATCAGATACATAGAGAAATGCTATATAACAAAAGCTGCGAAACGTTCTCTTTCAAGTTTTAAAGCATATACTAACAAATAAAATGTGTTACGTTCAATAAGATCCAACATAAAACATTTATATTTCCACAACTGCACTCCAAAACAAGGAAAAAAATCATTTTATAACAAAATTTTTTGGTTACTTTAAGTAAAGAATTCAATTCTTCTTCAACGAAACTCAATTTTAGTCAACCTGACATCAATTCTGTCTTGTTACTAATAGCACATTTTACCGTCACTATAAATTTTTCAATTCATTTAAGAAAAATTTTTGCTGCTTTCTGAATTAAACCGTAGTTCAAAACTATCAAATAAATAAAGAAATGCTCTAAAACAAAATCTTTGAAACGTTTTCTTTCAAGTTTAAAAGCGTATACTAACAAATAGAAAGTGTTACGTTCAATAAAATCTAGCAAATAACATTTATATTTCATCAAAAGCAGTCCAAAAAAAGGAAATAAATCATTTTATTACAACATTTTTTGGTACTTTATGTGAAGAATTCCTTTCTTTTTCAATGAAACTTGATTGTAGTAAACCTGACATCTATTCTGTATTGTTACTAATATCACATTTTACCGTCACTATAAATTTTACAATATATTTAAGAAAAATTTTCGCTGCTTTCTGAATTAAACCGTAATTTAAAACTATCAGATACATAAAGAAATGCTAGATAAAAAAGCTGTAAAACGTTTTCTTTCAAGTTTTAAAGCGCATAGTAACAAATCAAAAGTGTTACGTTCAATAAAATCCA
>NW_014572375.1:0-1240 GCF_001313835.1 Polistes canadensis
AATATATTTAAGAAAAATTTTCGCTGTTTTCTGAAATAAATTGTAGTTTAAAACTATCAGTAACATAAAGAAATGCTATATAACAAAAGCTGCAAGACGTTTTCTTTCAAGTTTTAAAGCGTATACTAACAAATTAAATGTGTTGCGTTCAATAAAATCCAGCAAATAACATTTATATTTCAACAACTGCAGTCCGAAGAATTAGTAAAAAATAATTTTATTACAACATTTTTTGGTTAATTTACCTAAAGAATTCAATTTTTTTTTAACGAAACTCGATTGTAGTAAACCTGCCATCTATTCTGTCTTATTTTTAATAGAATATTTTCACCTTCACGAATAAGGATTAATATATTTAAAAAGAAATTTTTTGCTACTTTCTAATTTAAACTGTAGTACAAAACTAACAAATACATGAAGAAAGGCTATAAACTAAAAGCTGTAAAACGTTTTCTTTAAAGGTTTAAAGCGTATACTAACAAATAAAAATTTTTGCGTTCAATAAAATTCAGCAAATAACATTTATATTTCAAAAACTGCAGTCCGAAGAAAAGAAAAAAATAATTTTTTTACAATATTTTTTGGTTACTTTACTTAAAAAATTAAATTTTTTTTTAACGAAACTCGATTGTAGTCAACCTTTCATCTATTCTGTCTTGTTACTAATAGCACATATTACCGTGCCTATAAATTTTTCAATATATTTAAGAAAATTTTTCGCTGCGTTCTTAAATGAACCGTAGTTTAAAACTATTAGATACATAAGGAAATGCTATATAACAAGTGCTGTAAAACGTTTTTTTTCAAGTTTTAGAGCGTATACTAACAAATAAAATGTGTTAAGTTTTATAAAATCTAGCAAATAACATTTATGTTTCAACAACTGCAGTCCGAAAAAAAGAAAAAGATTATTTGATTACAACATTTTTTTGTTATTTTACGTGAAGAACTCAATTCTTTTTCAACGAAACACGATTCTAGTACACCTGACATCTATTCTGTCTTGTTTCTAATAGAACATTTTTACCTACACAAAAAGATATAATATATTTTAAATAAATTTTGGCTACTTTCTAAATTAAACCGTAGTTCAAAACTAGCAGATATATAAAGAAATGCTATAAAAAAAGCTGTAAAACGTTTTCTTTCAAGTTTTAAAGCGTATACTAAAAAATTAAATGTGTTGCGTTCAATGAAATCCAGCAAATAACATTTATATTTCAACAACTGCAGTCCGAAG
>NW_014572376.1:0-1352 GCF_001313835.1 Polistes canadensis
TTTATATTATATTATATTATATTTGTGTGTTATTATATCGCGCGTTCAATTTTGGGGATGATTCTCAAAGGGATGGAAAATAATACAATCAAAAATATCTAATTATATTCTACAATTTTGTTGTTCCTACACCACATTCCTATTGAGAAACGTATTATTTTAATCGCGCGTATTTACTTTTTTTTTTTTTCTTTTTTTTTCTTTTTTTTTTTTCAAATATAATATAATTTTTTTCCCCTTTGGGATATGATGACCGATTCCTCCCCCCTCTCCTCCCCGTCTCCCCAGGGGGAATATATAAAAATGAGATAAAAAGAAAAATATTCTAAAAGCTTGCGCGTTCGCGACAATTTTATTTATATTTTATTTCATTGCTATTTACATTCGCTCGTATTAAATTTTGTTATCGTACTTTTTCTTTTTTTTTCTTTTTTATTTATTTATTGGCCATCGTTTTTATCTTTTCCTATTCTTTTTTTTTTGTTATTTTTTTGAATAAAAATTATTTCTCTTTTTATTCCCACAAAGAATTCGTTCTTTCTTTTATTGTTTTTTTTCTTTCTTTTTTTTTCTTTCTTGTTCTATCTTTACTTTAACGTATAAGGAAAAAAAGTATACAGGTATGTATATATGAATTATTCAAGAGTAATAATATTAGAAAGAAAATTGTTGTTATTATTATAGATGGGATATAATGATCAAATAGAAATAAATCTTACCTTTACTAAGCCATACACGAGAAGAATACTACAGATTATACCGGAACACGAACATATCAACAATGTTATGTTGAAACGTAATGTTGCTGAAAGAATACAAAATTCTATATTTAATTGTTCATCCTTAATATATAATATATTAATTTGTTTCTTTTATTTTGTATTTATTAATAACTATGTGATCACTTACCAGGTGATATTGTACCGAGTTCTAAGATACTCGAGGACTCTGGTAACAATCGATTTCCAGATAAATATTCGCTCTCAGATTGCAATATCGTGCCAGTTATTATGGCTAATAAAGTAAAGTAAATCTGTAATATGATATTAATAATAATTCTCATTGTACTACTAATAAAAAAAGGATTAAATTAATGTTAATTTGGAAATAAATATTATTTATCCGATTTATATATTATAATATTTGGGTTGTGGGCTCAAAAAGTATTGTCTTTAAATTTCCTGCCGAATCTTTCATATTTTCATAAATATAATTTATAAAAATTGTCACACGAACTTTCCCTAGTTCTAATCCACATACATATGTGTATATATATATATATAACAAAATCGAATAGATTATATATATACAGATATGTATAATAAAAATAATACAATAATAAATGAAAATAT
>NW_014572377.1:0-1275 GCF_001313835.1 Polistes canadensis
CAATAAAATCCAGCAAATAAGATCTATAATTCAACAACTGCAGTTCGTAAAAAGAAAAAAAATTATTTTATCACTACATTTTTTACTTACTTAACGTGAAGAATTCAATTTTTTTTCAACGAAGCACGATTGTAGTAAACCTGACATATAATCTGTTTTGTTTCTAGTATCACATTTCCACCGTCGCTAAAAATGTTTAATATATATTTAGAAAGAAATTTTTGCTACTTTATAAATTAAACCGTAGTTTAAAACTACAATATACATAAAGAAATGCTATAGACTAAATCTGTAAAACATGTTCTTTTAAGTTTTAAAGCGTATACTAACGAATAAAAAGTGTAACGTTCAATAAAATCTAGCAAAAAACATTTATTATTCAACAACTGCAGTTCAAAAAAAGGAAAAAACATCATTTTATTACAACATATTTTGGTTACTTAACGTGAAGAACTCAATTCTTTTTCAACGAAACTCGATTATAGTAAACCTGAAATCAAGTCTGAATTGTTTGTAGTAGCACATTTTAACCGTCGCTAAAAATGCTTCAATATATTTCGAACGAAATTTTTGCGATTTTCTAAAATCAACCGTAGTTCAAAACTATCAGATACATAAAGAAATGCTATATAAAAAAAAACTGTTAAACGTTTCCTCTGAAGTTTTAAAGCGTATACTAACGAATAAAAAGGTTTACGTTCAATAAAATCCAGCAAATAACATTTGTTTTTAACAACTGCAGTTCAAAAAAAGGAAAAAATTCATTTTATTACAACATTGTTTGATTACCTAACGTGAAGAATTCAATTAATTTTCATCGAAACTCGATTGTATTCAACCTTACATCCAGTCAGAATTGTTTCTAGTAGCACATTTTACCCGTCGCTAAAAATGTTTAAATATATTAAGAAAAAAATTTTGGCTACTTTTTTAATTAAACTGTAGTTCAAAACTATGGGATACATAAAGAAATGCAATATAAAAAAAGCTGTAAACCGTTTTCTTTCAAGTTTTAAAGCGTAGACTAACGAATCAAAAGTGTTACGTTTAATAAAATCCAGCAAATAACATTTCTTTTAACAATTGCTGTCTAAAATAAGAAAAAAAATCATTTTATTACAACATTTTTTGGTACTTACCATGAAAAATTCAATTCTTTTTCAACCAAACTCGATTGTAGTAAAACAAAAATCAAGTCTGAATTGTTTCTAGTAACACATTTTACCCGTCGTTAAAAATGTTAAATATTTTTAGAAAGAAATTTTTGCTACTTTC
>NW_014572378.1:0-1300 GCF_001313835.1 Polistes canadensis
TAAACCGTAGTTCAAAACTATCAGATACATAAAGAAATGCTATATAACAAAAGCTGTACAACATTTTCTTTTAACTTTTAAAGCGAAGACTAACAAATAACAATTGTTACGTTCAATAAAATCCAGCAAATAACATTTATATTTCAACAACTGCAGTCCAAAAAAAGGGAAAAAATCGTTCTATTACAACGGTTTTTTGGTTACTTTGCGTGAAGAACTCAATTCTTTTTCAGCAAAAATCGATTGTAATAAACCTGACATACATTCGGTTATGTTTATAGTATCAAATTTTAAACGTTGCTAAAAATATATAAATATATTTAAAAAGAAATTTTTGCTACTTATGAATAAAACCGTAGTTCAAATCTATTAGATACATTAAAAAATGCTATATAACAAAACCTAAAAAACATTTTCTTTCAAGTTTTAAAGCGTAGACTAACAAATAAAAAGTTTTGCATTCAATAAAATACAGCAAATAACATTTATATTTAAACAACTGCAGTCCACAGAATGGAAAAAAATCATTTTATTACAACATTTTTTGATTACTTAACGTTGAGGATTCAATTATCTTTCAACGAAATTCGATTGTGGTAAACCTGACATCTATTCTGTCTTGTTACTCCTAACACATTTTACCGTCACTATAAATTATTCAATATATTTAGGAAAATTTTTGCTGCATTCTGAATTAAACCGTAGTTCAAAACTATCAGATACATAAAAAAATGCTATATAACAAAAGCTGTAAGACGTGTTCTTTTAAGTTTTATAGCGCATACTAACAAATAAAAAGTTTTACTTTAAATAAAATCCAGCAAATAACATTTATATTTCAACAACTGCTGTCCAAAGGAAAGAAAAAAATCATCTTATTACAACATTTTTTGGTTCCTTTACGTGAAGAACTCAATTCTTTTTTAACGAAACTCGATTGTAGTATCCTGAAATCGCCTATGTCTTGTTTCTAATAGCACATTCTTACCTTCATAAAAAAGATTTAATATATTTAAAAATAATTTTTTGCTACTTTCTGAATTAAAATGTAGTGAATAACTAGCAGATACAAAAAGAAGTTCAATATATAAACAGCTGTAAAACAGTATCTTTCAAGTTTTAAAGCGCATACAAACATATAAAAAGTGTTACGTTCAATAAAATCTAGCAAGGACCATTATATTTTAACCACTGCAGTCTAAAAAAAGAATAAAAATCATTTCATTACAACATTTTGTTGTTACTTTATGTGAAGAACTCAATTCTTTTTCTACGAAACGCGATTGTAGTAAACCTGACG
>NW_014572379.1:0-1252 GCF_001313835.1 Polistes canadensis
GAAACGAAACAGAATGGATGTCAGGTATATTACAATCGAATTTCGTTGAAAATTAATTGAGTTCTTCAAACACGTTTACCAAAAAATGTTGTTATAAAATGATTTTTTTTTTTTTTTTGAACTGCCGTTGTTGAATTATAAATATTATTTGCTGGATTTTATTGAACGAAACATATTATATTTGTTAGTAAACGATTTAAAACTTGAAAGAAAAAGTTGTAAAGCTTTTGTTATATAGCATTTCTTTATGTATCTAATAGTTTTAAACCATTGTTTAATTGAGAAAGTAGCAAAAATATCTTTTTAAATATATTTATATATTTTTAGCGACTGTTAAGATTTGCTACTAGAAACGAAACAGAATGGATGTCAGGTTTATTACAATCGATTTTCGTTGAAAATTAATTGATTTCTTCACGTACAGCAACTAAAAAATGTTGTAATAAAATGATTTTTTTCCTTTTTTTAAACTGCTGTTGTTGAATTATAAATATTATTTGCTGGATTTTATTGAACAAAACATACTATATTAGTTTGTAAACGTTTTAAAACTTAAAGGAAAACGTTTTACAGCTTTCGTTATGTAGCATTTTTTTATGTATCTGATAGGTTTGAACTAGGGTTTAACTCAGTTAGTAACAAGAAGTTCTTTTTAAATGAATTTATATATTTTTAGCAAAGGTTGAAATCTGCTACTAGAAACAAAACAAAATGAATTTCAGGTTAATTACAATCGATTTTCGTTGAAAAAAAACTGAGTTCTTCACGTTAAGTAACCAAAAAATGTTGTAATAAAATGATTTTTTTCCTTTTTTTAAACTGCCGTTGTGGAATTATAAATGTTATTTGCTGGATTTTAATGAACGAAACATATTATATTTGTAAGTAAACGTTTTAAAACTTGAAAAAATACGCTGTACAGCTTTTGTTATATAGCATTTTTTTATGTATCTAAAAGTTTTGAACCACGATTTAATTCAGAAAGTAGAAAAAATTTCTTTTTAAATATATTTATATATTTTTAGCGACGGTTAAGATTTGCTACTAGAATCGAAACAGAATGGATGTCAGGTTTATTACAATCGATTTTCGTTGAAAAAGAATTTAGTTCTTCTCGTACGTTAACCAAAAAATGATGTAATAAAATGATTTTTTTCCTTTTTTTGGACTGCAGTTGTTAAAATATAAATTTTAGTAGCTGTATATTATTGAACGTAACACTTCTTATTTGTTAGTATACGCTTTAAAAATT
>NW_014572380.1:0-1260 GCF_001313835.1 Polistes canadensis
ATTAATTACTACAAAATAAAAATATATAAAAGCAAATCAACGGCAGTAGTATTTGAACATTAAACCTAAAACTGAAAAACACAATATAAATAACCAATTAAGTATGAACAAATTAATAAATTGAACAGTACTTACAAATATAAGTTTAATATTCCTGCATGGTATGGTATTTTTTAATGCATTCCGGTACATGCAAAGCCACTTCACATCGACTGCATTCCCAGCTTGTTTCGCTACGTTTTTTTTATGTTTGTAACACACTTTACACATCCTAGTTGGGTGTTTCTTACTAGGCATTGCCTCAATATGTTTCGGGAAATGAGCCCAATATTGCACCTGTAAGCGCATTATCGTTTGCGTTTCTGTGGATTTTYCACGTTTTGCATAGTCAGGCAGCTGTACATATTTTAGGATTACCTCGGCTATATCTATCCTATAATTAACGTAGGATTCTTTTTTTGTATTTTGTAATTGGTTTTTTATTACATAAGTATTATATAGGCTCATATCGGTCATATAAAACAAGAGTTTTTTGTAGCCCTTAATATATTTCCTCATAATGGGGAGGAAACATGCCAGCATTTGATCATTGAGATCAATTCCCCTATTCCATTGTTGTATTCAATTACACACYTCGGCTTGAATTTCGTCCTATCTCGTTTGTCTCTTACTTTGGTCATTTCTATAGATGCGTGTTTTGTTGTCAATACATACACATCCCGTTTGTCCTTCCACCTCACAGCTAATATTCCATTGCATGTTTTGTAGAGATGTTCGCCTGGTTTTAATTTTACTGTCGAAAGATCCTTCGGCATATTTTTCCTATTATGACGCACGGTGCCGATAACATTTGTCTTCTGCTTGTGCAGGTTTAGAAATAGACTGGGTGAGGAATACCAATTATCAATGTATAGCGTGTATCCTTTATTTAAAATTGATTCTGCCAATTCCATCACCACATTTTCTGATGCACTATCAGTGAGGTCAACTTTGTCTTCCCCAGTGTATATTTTAAACTTGCTGCAGAATTCAGTGCTTGCTTCACATAGTTTATATATTTTTATACCAAACCTGGCTCGTTTTGAAGGTTTGAATTGTTTACATATTAAGCGGCCTTTATATCTCATTAACGATTCGTCAATACTTATATCTTATTTCAGCGTGTGAATAATATTAAATTTTTATTCCAATAAGTAATGAATGGCTTGATTTTGTGAAGGCGATCATTTTTGCGATCCGTCAGATTATTTGAAAAATGTA
>NW_014572381.1:0-1277 GCF_001313835.1 Polistes canadensis
AAAATGTTTTACAGCTTTTGTTTTATAGCATTTCTTTATGTATCTGATAGTTTTGAACTACAGTTTAATTCAAAAATTAGCAAAAATTTCTTTCTAAATATATTTAAACATTTTTAGCGACGGCTAAAATGTGCTACTAGCAACAAAACAGATTAAATGTCTGGTTTACTACAATCAAGTTTCGTTGAAAAAAAATTGAAATCTTCACGGAAAGTAACAAAAAAATGTTGTAATAAAATGATTTTTTTCCTTTTTATAGACTGCAGTTGTTGAAATATTAATGTTAATTGCTGCATTTTATCAAACATAATACTTTTTTTTTGTTAGTATACGCTTTACAACTTAAAAGAAAACGTTTTACAGCTTTTGTTACATAGCATTTCTTTAAGTATCTGAAAGTTTTAACCTACGGTTTAATTCAAAAAGTAGCAAAAATTTTTTTCTAAATATAATTATACATTATTAGCGACTGTTAAAAATTGCTACTAGAAACAAAACAGAATGGATGTCAGGTTTACTACAATTGAGTTTCGTTAAAAAAGAATTGAGTTGTTCACGTAAAGTAACCAAAAAATATTGTAATAAAATGATTTTTTTTCCTTTTTTTGGACTGCAGCTGTTGAAATATAAATGTTATTTGCTGGATTTTATTAGAAATAACACTTTTCGTTTGTTAGTATACGCTTTAGAACTTAAAAGAAAACGTTTTACAGCTTTTGTTATATAGCATTTCTTTATGTATCTGATAGTTTTGAACTACTTTTAATTAAGAATGTAGCAAAAACTTCGTTCTTAATATATTTAAATATTTTTAGCTACGGTTAAAAATTGCTACTAGAAACAAATCAGATTAAATGTCAGGTTTACTACAATCAAGTTTTATTGAAAAAAAATTGAAATCTTTACGTTATGTAACCAAAATATGTTGTAATAAAATGATTTTTTTCCTTTTTTTGGACTGCAGTTGTTGAAATTTAAGTGTTATTTGCTGGAGTTTATTAGACATAAAACTTTTTATTTGTTTGTATACGCTTGAAAACTTGAAAAAAAATGTTTTACAGCTTTTGTTTTATAGCATTTCTTTATGTATCAGATAGTTTTAAACAACTGTTTAATTCAGAAAGTAGCAAAAATTTCTTTCTCAATATATTTAAACATTTTTAGCTACGGGTAAAATGTGCTACTTGAAACAAAACAGATTAAATGTCAGGTTTACTACAATCAAGTTTTAATAAAAAAAAAATTTAATTCTTCACGTTAAGTAGTCAAAAAATGTT
>NW_014572382.1:0-1291 GCF_001313835.1 Polistes canadensis
TATCTAATAATAATAATAATAATAATAATAATAATAATAATAATAATAATAATAATAATAATAATAATAATAATAATGATAATAATAATAATAATGATAATAATAATAATAATAATAATAATAATAATAGCGATATTAAACAATAATACAATGAACAGTGATATCAATAATTAAGAATAAGAAGAAAGATAACAACACAACAACAATATAACAATAACGTCGCTGCAGCTATAGCGTACAAATAATGATTAATACATGTGATATATGTACACACATTTTATCCACTAATGTGTACGCTTTCACGCATACATTACATGTATGCATACTGTATATATATATATATATATATGTATGTATAATATATGCATATTCACGCAGTAAATTTATCAAGTATGCATAAACAAAATTTTATTACAGTATGTATATATGCAATACTGATGCAGCGAGATACTTATATAGCACAAAAACGTAATCAACTTTATAGTGGATATACGTATGCACCTAAGAAAAGCAGTTTAACTACGAGTACTATAAGGTTCTTTTATGGTTTAATAGAATCTTCTTTTTCTTCTGTTTTGTTGTTTTTTTCTCTTTTTTTTTTTTTTTTTTTTTTTTTTTTTTTTTTTTAATATGTTCGTAGTTATAATTATAAAGAGAGCAGAATGTGGTAATTAATAAAGAAAAACTGGACCTTTCGTGTAACTTTATATTAATATATCATAAAATTCGTGCGACAAAGGAGACCTTTTCTCTAACAAATACTGTATTATCTTGCGTGAACACATGAAAATCTAATTTACAAAATGAAACGGCTTCGTACGATATACAAAAGACGAATCTTTTCGTTAAGTTTATACCTTGTAAATATTATTATATAAAAAAAAAAAAAAAAGAAAAAAAAAGGAAAAAGAAAAGTAGGTGTAAAATAGAAAAAGAAAAAGAAAAAAAAAAACAAAAATCCTTTTTATCGGCGTAGCATAAACGAAGAATAATTAAATTTTATATTAGGATACGTGCATTTTTGCATAATTTTAATCGCACAATTTAATTGCGATCGCTCGGACGTAGAGATCGGAAGATTTCTCGCTCGTTTGAAGAAAGAACGTATTGTCATGATTTTTAAAAAGATTATTCTTGATTGATTGATTGAGAGACGACAAATACAAATGATCATTTATAGAAATAAAGAACTATAATTTATTTAGTTATATCCCTTTCGCGACTCTATTTTTATAAACGATATGTATGTATATATATATATATATATATATATATATAATATTTTATAGAG
>NW_014572383.1:0-1348 GCF_001313835.1 Polistes canadensis
ATATATATATATATATACGAATGGCGTGTTTCGGTAAGAAGATCGACCAACGGAGGGACAACAACAAAAAATAGAATAAATTAAAAAAAAAAAGCATCGAAAGAAAGAAAGACGAACGAAAAAAAATAAAAAAAAATATATATATATAATATAATAATAATAATAATAAAAAGAAGAGAAAAAATACAAACTCGAAGAGTAGTTCCCTTTGGAAACGTTTTTCGAGACACGAAGATGGTCGAGCACGCCGCGGCGTGTCTTCGATAATAAATTTATAATTCATTCAACGTGCACGCCAACAAATTACGCGCGTCAACACACGCGCAAACTGAAAGAAAGAGAAAAAGAGAGAGAGAGGGGGGAAGAGAGGAAGAGTGAGACAGGAGCAATGGGTGGGTGGAGGGGGGTTTATGGGGAGGGACAGAGGATTGGGTAGAATTCGAAAAGGTAGGAGAAGAGAAGGTCGCTTTGATCGCATAAATCTCGCGTATTTGGCGGCTTGCCGCGGCGTGAAGGCTTCTAACGATATATTCTGATATAATTAAAACAATAAATAAGATGGCATCCTACGGCGAGCAACGGGGGTCGAGATCTAGGCTTCGTTTCTTTACTCTCTTCCCCCCCCCCACACACACACACACCCCCACCCCCACCCCCCTACTCTTCTATCTTTTTCTTTCTCTCTATTTTTCTCTTTTATCCTATGATTATCCTTTTTCGATCAGTATTAACTCGTATTGCTATTAAATGATCACGAATTATATTCCTTTTCACTTATTTTCTTCTTAAGAAAATAAATAAATGAAAACTTTTGAGAGAAATATTCTAGAAATAATTAATATATTTATACTCATAGGGTTATTTCATCCCCATTTTCTAACAAATTGATCGATAAAAATGATTATTTCGTACTCGTTAATGTCTAATATTTTATGATTATTAACGCGGAGATACTATAAAGTAAGCTAATCTAATGGTTAGACTTTTACGATTCGATGGTATCTTTATGATTGGTACCTTTGGTATTTAACTATTCCTTCGGATGATCGTGTTCGTGCTGTTAAGCCTTAAGGCTAATCATTTAGTATATTTCTTGATGCTTAGTAAAGATGCTTTTCTTTACTTTTATCATTATATTTTTTGTTTGCAAATAATTACGAGTCAGTCGTGCACAGTTATTATGTGAAATATCTCTTTTTTTAAAATTGACGTTAGGTGTAAACGTGTATAAATGAGTTTGTTCTTTTTTTTTTGTTTATTTTTCTATTAGAATTCTATTATGCATAATATAATTTGTATTTATATACAATATCGTATTTAGAACGAATTTTTCAATAATTACGGTTGC
>NW_014572384.1:0-1233 GCF_001313835.1 Polistes canadensis
TTCAACAACTGCAGTCTAAAAAGAAAGAAAAAATCATTTTATTACAACATTTTTGGCTTACCTAACGTGAAGAATTCAATTCTTTTTCGACGAAACTTGATTGTAGTAAACCTGATGTCCGTTCTGTCTTGTTTCTAGTAGCACCATTTAACCGTCGCTAAAAATGTTTAAATATATTTAGAAAGAAATTTTTGCTACTTTCTGAATAAAACCATAGTTCAAAACTGTTAGATAGAAAAAAAAATGCTATATAGAAAAAGCTGTAATACGTTTTTTTTCAAGTTTTAAAGCTTATACTAACAATTAAGAAGTGTTACGTTCAGGAAAATTCAGCAAATAACATTTATATTTCTACAACTGCAGTCCAAAAAAAAAAAATAATTCATTTTTTTACAACATTTTTTGGTTACTTTACGTGAAGAATTTAATTCTTTTTCAACGAAACTTGATTGTAGTAAACCTGACGTCCATTCTGTCTTGTTCCTAATAGCACATTTTAACCGTCGCTAAAAATCTATGAATATATTTAAAGAGAAATTTATACTATTTCCATAATTAAACCGTAGTTCAAAACTATCAAATTCATAAAGAAATGCTGTATAACAAAAGCTGTAAAACGATTTCTTTTAAGTTTTAAAACGCATAATAACAAATAAAAAGTGTTGCGTTCAGTAAAATCCAGCAAATTCCACTTATATCTCAACAACTTTTGTCCTCAAAAAGGAAAAAAATCATTCTATAACAAAATTTTTGGTTACTTTACGTGAAGAACTCAATGCTTTTTTAACGAAACTCGATTGTAGTAAATCTGACATTTATTCTGTCTTGTTTCTAATAGCACATTTTCACCTTCTCAAAAAAGATTTAATATATTTAAAAGGAAATTTTTGCTACTTTCCTGATTTAAACCGTAGTTCTAAACTATTAGATACCTAAAGAAATGCTATATAACAAAAGCTGTAAAACGTATTATTTCAAGTTTTAAAGCGCATACATGCAAATAAAAAGTGTTACGTTCAATAAAATCAAACAAATACCATTTACATTTTAACAACTGTAGCCGAAAAAAAGGAAAAAAATCATTTTATTACACCATTTTTTGGTTACTTTACGTGATGAATTCAATTCTTTTTCAACGAAACTCGATAGTAGTAAAGGTGACATCTATTCTGTCTTTTTTCTTATAGCACATTTTTACCATCACAAAAAAGATTCAATATATTTAGAAAGTAA
>NW_014572385.1:0-1289 GCF_001313835.1 Polistes canadensis
ATTTCTTTTTAAATATAATAAACTTTTCTGTGAAGGTAAAAATGTGCTATTAGAAACAAGACAGAATGGATGTCAGGTTTACTACAATCGAGTTTCGTTGAAAAAGATTTGGATTCTTCTCGTACAGTAACTTAAAAATGTTGTAATAGAATGATTTTTTCCCTTTTTTCGGACTGCAGTTGTTGAAATATAAATATTATTTGCTTGATTTTATTGAACGTAAAACTTTTTATTTGTTAGTATACGCTTTAAAACTTGAAAGATAATGTTTTACAGCTTTTGTATTATAGCATTTCTTTATGTATCTGTTTGTTTGGAACTACGGTTTAATTCAGAAAGTAGCAAAAATTTCATTTTATATATATTTAAACATTTTTAGCGATGGTTAAAGTGTGCAACTAGAAACTAGATATAATGGATGTCAGGTTGACTACAATCGATTTTCGTTGAAAATTAATTAAGTTCTTCACGTAAAGAAATCAAAAAATGATGTAGTAAAATGATGTTTTTCGTTTTTTTGAACTGCAATTGTTGAATTATAAATATTATTTGCTGAATTTTATGGAAGGTAACACTTTTTATTTGTTAGTATACGCTTCAAAACTTAAAAGAAAGCGTTTTACAGCTTTTGTTATATCATTTCTTTATGTATCTGATAGTTTTGAACTACGGTTTAATTCAGAAAGAAGCAAAAATTTCTTTATTAGATATATTTAAACATTTTTAGCGACGGTAAAAATGTGCTACTAGAAACAAAACAGAATGGATGTCTGGTTTATTACAATCGATTTTCGTTGAAAAAGAATTGACTTCTTCACGTTAAGTAACTAAAAAATGTTTTAATAAAATGATTTTATTCCTTTTTTTAGACTGCAGTTGTTGAAATATAAATTTTATTTGCTTGATTTTATTGAAAATAACAATTTTTATTTAATAGTATACGCTTTAAAACTTGAAAGAAAACGTTTTACAGCTTTTTTTATGTAGCATTTCTGTATGTATCTAATAGTTTTGAACTACGGTTTAATTCAGAAAGCAGCAAAAATTTCTTTCTCAATAAATTTAAACATTTTGAGTGACGGTTATAATGTGCTACTAGAAACAAAACAGAATGTATATCTGGTTTATTACAATCGATTTTCGTTAAAAAAGAATTGACTTCTTTACGTTAAGTAACCAAAAAATGTTGAAATAGAATGATTTTTTCCCTTTTTTTGGACTGCAGGTGTTAAAATATAAATGTTATTTGCTGGATTTTATTGAACGTAACACTTTTTATTTGTTAGTAT
>NW_014572386.1:0-1345 GCF_001313835.1 Polistes canadensis
TCTCTCTCTCTCTCTCTCTTTCTCTTTCTCTTTCTTTTACGTTGCCAGAGGAAAGACGAAGGACGACGAAGATGCACGAGGGAGGTAGGGAGGAAGGGAGGTAGTTCGTTGCTCTCCAAGGTTCCGACGGCGACATTTTTCTTTTTTCTTTTTATTTTATTTCTCTATTTTTTTTTTCTTTTTTTTTTTTTTAATCGCGCCGATGAGATAAAGTTTAATTGATTTATTTGTTTGATAGTTCGCGAATATGATTGGAATAAATTTAATTGAGATTTTTTCTAATGGCGTTAGTTTTGTCGCGAATTTGCTTTATTGCGTTAATCGTAATGTTTGTTCGTTTAATTGTTTTTCTTTTTTTTTTTTTTTAGATTAGATTACGAGAAAGAGAGAGAGAGAGAAAGATGACACGCTCGTTGAAATCATTCGCTTAAATATTAATAATATAATGTAAGATAAAAATTCATATTACAAAATGTTCGTCTATTTTTGGGACTTGTAATTCGAATAAGTTCAGGTATATAAAAGAGGGTCTACCATTTTGGTGGGTATGGCAGTCCCCAAAAATCGTCCAATACCAAGAGGGATCCTTTTCTCCTTCTTCTTTTAAACAGAGAACTAGACGCTCCACCTCTTAGACTATGCGAAGATTCCTCTTTCTACCTATACCTGTTCTATACCTGTTATCCAAGACCTCCTGCATCTTCTATCGTCCTAGTATAGTTTCTATTTCTGCTTCCATTACTGTCATTTTCTTTAACGTTCTATCGAATATGTATAAGTACTAGGTATATATATATATACTTACTTTTCATGCTTCGATGGGTTTTGACACGAAGAAGAAGAGAAATAGAGGAAGAAAGATAGAAAGAGAGAGAGAGAGAGAGAGAGAGAGAGAGTGAGAGAGAGAGAGAGAGAGAGAGAGAAACTCCCGCTTCTTGTTCTCTAATCATCCGTGTATATTCAATCCTCTCTTTAAAGGCCTCGGTGTCGATATTACCTCTCTTATCTATGACTAGTTACGATGCGTTACTTTCGCGCCAATCCTTCCGTGACTATGATTTAAAATCATAGTATAATCGAGTAGGTAGTATATATTACTAGTAGCCAAGAGTGAAATTTCCATAATAATCCCTTCTATCGATAAACATTGTTTCTATTATTCGCTCTATATAAAAAAAAAAAAAACAAAATTCGACAAATAAAAAAGAAAACATTATATTAATTAATAATAAAAGTGCAACAACAAATTTGCATGTGATCGATTATTGAAAAAAAAAAAGAAAAAAAGTAAATAAGTAAACTCGTGTAAAATAATACGGCAATAAAATGAAATAAAGAAAAAATT
>NW_014572387.1:0-1238 GCF_001313835.1 Polistes canadensis
TATAAAACAAAAGCTGTAAAACATTTTGTTTTAAGTTTTCAAGCGTATACTAATAAGTAAAAAGTGTTTCGTTCAATTAAATCCAGCAAATAACATTTATAATTTACCAACTGCAGTTCAAAAAAAGAAAAAAAATCATTTTATTACAACATTTTTTTGTTACCTAACGTGAAGAACTCAATTCTTTTTCAACGAAAATTGATTGTAGTAAACCTGACATCCATTCTGTTTGGTTTCTAGCAGCAAATTTTAACTGTCGCTAAAAAAATTTACCATATTTAAAAAGAAATTTTTGGTACTTTTTGAATTGAACCGTAGTTCAAGCTATTAGATACATAAAGAAATGGTATAAAACAGAAGCTGTAAAACATATTGTTTCAAGTTTTCAAGCGTATACTAATAAGTAAAAAGTGTTTCGTTTAATAAAATCCAGCAAATTACATTTATAATTTAACAACTGCAGTTGAAAAAAAGAAAAAAAATCATTTTATTACAACATTTTTTTGTTATCTAACGTGAAGAACTTAATTTTTTTTCAATAAAAATTGATTGTAATAAACCTGACATCCATTCTGTTTTGTTTCTAGTAGCACATATAAACCGTCGCTAAAAATGTTTAAATATTTTTCGAAAGAAATTTTTGCTACTGTTTGAATTTAACCGTAGTTCAAACTATTAAATACATAAAGAAATAGTAAAAAACAAAAGCTGTAAAACATTTTGTTTCAAGTTTTCAAGCGTATACTTATAAGTAAAAAGTGTTTCGTTCAATAAAATCCAGCATATAACATTTATAATTTAACAACTGCAGTTCAAAAAAAGAAAAAAAATCATTTTATTACAACATTTTTTTGTTATTTAACGTGAAGAACTCAATTCTTTTTCAACGAAAATTGATTGTAATAAACCTTACATCCATTCTGTTTCGTTTCTAGTAGCACTTATTAACCGTCGCTAGAAATGTCTAAATATATTTAGAAAGAAATTTTCGCTACTTTTTGAAGTGAACCGTAGTTCCAACTATCAGATACATAAAGAAATTGTATAAAACAAAAGCTGTAAAACATTTTCTTTCAAGTTTTAAAGCGTATACTAATAAGTAAAAAGTGTTATGTCTAAAAAAATCCAGCAAATAACAGTTATATTTCCACAACTGCAGTCCAAAAAAAGGAAAAATATCATTTTATTAAAAGATTTTTCGGTTACTTTAAGTGAAGAACTCAATTCTTTTTCAACGA
>NW_014572388.1:0-1279 GCF_001313835.1 Polistes canadensis
TTGCTCGTAGAAGCATATGGTGAGACTGCTTTGAGTGAAAGAACGTATCGTAAGTGGTTTCAAAAGTATAAAAACGGTGATTTTGACGTAGAAGACAAAGATCGCAGTTGAAGGTCAAAAATTTACGAGGATGCAGAATTGGAGGAAATATTGGAGGAAGATTTATCTAAAACACAAAAGGAACTTGCTGTAACATTAGAAATCACTCAGCAAGCAGTCTCACATCGTTTTAAATCATTAGGAATGATTAGTAAACAAGGAAATTGGGTTCCGTACAAATTAAAGCCGAGAGATATTGAACGCCGATTATGCTTCAGTAAAATACTGCTTGCTAGACATAAAAAAAAAGGATTTTTTTACATCGTATCACCACTAGTGACGAGAAATGGATACATTATGATAATCCAAAAAGAAGAAAATCATGTGGATTTTTAAGCCATGCGTCAACAACGACAGCAAAACCGAGTATTCACGGAAAAAAACCTATGCTGTGTATTTGGTGGGGTCAGCTAAATTTAGTGTATTATGAGTTGCTAAATCCGAGCTAAACAATCACCGGAGCCCTCTATGAAACACAATTATTGAGATTAAGCCAAACTCTGAAGAAAAAACGCCTTTAATACTATTCTACACACAAAAAAATTATTCTCCTGCATGAAAATGCTCGTCCACATGTAGCAGCTTCCGTGAAAATGTATTAGGAAACACTTGATTGGGAAGTGTTACCCCACCCGTAGTATTCACCAGACAATAAACCGACCGATTATCACCTATTTCGGTCCCTGGCACATGCACTGTCGAAGCCGCGGTTCAAATCATATGAAGATACCACAAATTGAGTTATTTCTTGAATAGAATTAAAAGACAAGGAGTTCTTCCGACGTAAGATCCGAATGTTGCCTTAAAGATAGAAAAAAGTCATTGTAAGTAATTGACAGTATTTTAAATAACCTTAAAATTACCATTCTCCTAGAATAAATACTTAATTTTAAAAAAAAACGGCAGAAACTTTTTTGAACCTAATATTTCAACAACTGCAGTATAAAAAAAAGAAAAAAAATCGTTTATTTAAAACATTTTTTAGGTACTTTACGTGAAAAATTCAATTCTTTTACAACGAAATTCGATTGTAGTAAACTTGATATACATTCATTCTTGTTTCTAATAGCACATTTCTACCTTCACAAAAAAAATATAACCTATTTAAATAAAAATTTTTGCTAATTTCTTAATTAAACCGTAGTTCAAAACTATCAGATACATAAGGAAATGCTATATA
>NW_014572389.1:0-1248 GCF_001313835.1 Polistes canadensis
TTAAAAAAATGCAGTTCAAAAAAAGGAAAAAAATCATTTTACTACAACATTTTTTTGGTTACTTAACGTGAAAAATTAAATTCTTTCTAACGATATACGATTGTAGTAAATCTGACATTTAATCTGTTTTGTTTCTAGTAGCACATTTTAACTGTCGCTGAAAATGTTTTAAAATATTTAAAAAGAAATTTTTGCTACTTTCTGAATTAAACCGTTGTTATAAACTATTAGATACATAAAGAAAGTCTATATAACAAAAGCTGTAAAACGTTTTTTTTCTTGTTTTAAATCGTATACAAAGAAATAAAATGTGTTACGTTCAATAAAATCCAGCAAATATCATTTATATTTCCACAACTGCAGTTCAAAAAAAGAAAAAAAATCATTTTATTACAACATTTTTTGGTTAATTAACGTGAAGAATTCAATTCTTTGTCAGCGTAACTCGATTGTAGATAACCTGACATTGAATCTGTTTTGTTTCTAGTAGCATATTTTAACCGTCGCTAAAAATGTTGAAACATAATAAGAAAGAAACTTTTGCTACATTCTAAATTAAACCGTTGTTCAAAACTATCAGATACATAAAAAAATGCTATATAATAAAATCTATAAAACGTTTTCTTTCTTGTTTTAAAGCATATACAAATAAATAAAAAGTGTTACGATCAATAAAATCCAGCAAATAACATTTATATTTCCATAACTGCAGTTCAAAAAAAGGAAAAAAATCATTCTACTACAACATTTTTTGGTTACTTAACGTGAATAATTTGATTCTTTTTCAACAAAACTCGATTGTAGTAAACCAGACAAATAATCTGTTTTATTTCTTGTAGTACATTTTAACCGTAGCTGAAAATGTTTAGATATATTTAGAAAGAAATTTTTGCTACTATCTGAATCAAACCGTAGACCTAAACTATTAGATACATAAAAAAATGCTATATAACAAAAGCTGTAAAACGTTTTATTTCTTGTTTTAAATCGTATACTAACAAATAAAAAGTTTTACGTTCAATAAAATCCAGCAAATAACATTTATTTTTCTACAACTGCAGTTTAAAAAAAGGAAAAAAATCTTTTTATAACAACATTTTTTGGTTACTTAACGTAAAGAATTAAATACTTTTTCAACGAAACTCGATCGTAGTAAACCTGATATTTAATCTGTTTTGTTTCTAGTAGCACATTTTAACTGTCGCTGAAAATGTTTAAATATATTTAGAAAGAAATTTTTGCTACTTT
>NW_014572390.1:0-1234 GCF_001313835.1 Polistes canadensis
AACAAACTGCAATTTAAAAAAAGGAAAAAAATCATTTTATTACAAAATGTTTTGAATACTTAACCTGGAGAATTTAATTCTTTTTCAACGAAACTCGATTGTAGTAAACCTGACATTTAATATGTTTTGTTTGTAGTAGCACATTTTAACCGTCGCTAAAAAGATTTATTATATTTATTAAGAAATTTTTGCTTTTTTCTGATTAAAACCGTAGTTTAAAACTATTAAATACATAAATAAATACTATATAACAAAAGCTGTAAAACGTTTTCTTTCAAGTTTTGAAGCGTATACTTACAAATAAAAAGTGTTACGTTTAATAAAATCCAGCAAATACCATTTATAATTAAACAACTGCAGTACAAAAAAAGAAAAAAAATCAATTTATTACAACGTTTTTTGGTTACTTAACGTGAAGAATTCAATTCTTTTTCAACAAAACTTGATCGTAGTAAACCTGACATTTAATCTGTTTTGTTTCGAACAGCACATTTTTACCTTCACAACAAAGATTTATTATATTTAAAAACAAATTTTTGCTACTTTCTAAATTAAACCGTAGTTCAAAACTAGCAGATATCCAAAGAAATGCTATGTAAAAAAAGCTGTAAAACGTTTTCTTTCAAGTTTTAATTCGTATATTAATAAATAAAAAGTGTTACGTTAAATGAAATCAAGCAAATAACATTTATATTTCAACAACTGCAGTCCAAAAAAAGTGAAAAATTTGTTCTATTACAACATTTTTTAATTACTTTACGTGAAGAATCTAATTCTTTTTCAACGAAACTCGATTGTAGTAAACCTGACATTTAATCTGTTTTTTTTCTAGTAGCACATTTTGACCGTCGCTAAAAATGTTTTAATATATTTAGATAGAAATTTTTGCTACTTTCAGAAGTAAACCGTAGTTCAAAACTATTAGATACATAAAGAAATGCTATATAACAAATGCTGTCAAACGTTTTTTTTTAAGTTTTAAAGCGTATACTAACAAATAAAAAGTGTTATGTTAAATAAAATCCAGCAAATAACATTTATATTTCAACAACTGCAATCCAAAAAAATGGAAAATATCATTCTATTACAACATTTTTAAGTTACTTTACGTAAAGAATTTAAATTTTTTTAACGAAACTCGATTGTAGTAAACCTGCTATCCATTCTGTCTTGTTTCTAGTAGTACAATTTAACCTTTGCTAAAAATGTTTATATATATTTAGAAAGAAATTTT
>NW_014572391.1:0-1325 GCF_001313835.1 Polistes canadensis
ATTAAAGAGGGCCCTGGTAACTCCTCCGATTCTGACTTTCCCGTGGAGGGGGAAAGGTTTATCCTGGATACAGATGCGTCGGAGCACGGCCTAGGTGGAGTGTTGTCGCAGATCCAGGATGGTAGAGAGAAGGTTGTGTCTTATCACAGCAGGGTTTTCCGCAAGGCTGAAAGGAATTATTGCGTCATGAGGCGGGAACTCTTAGCTGAGGTGGACTCGATTAAAACCTTCCACCATTATCTCTACGGAGCGAAGTTCGAGTTGCGAACGAATCACGCCTCCTTGCAGTGGCTCATCTCGTTTAAGGAGCTTGACGGGCAGCTCGCGCAATGGCTCGAACGTTTACAGCGCTATGACTTCGTGGTCACGCACAGGAAGGGAAGGGTGCATGGCAATGCAGATGGCTTGTCCAGGTGTCGTGTCCGGAGGCTGGATGCTCTTATTGCGCTAAGAGGGAGAAATCGGGAAATGCCCACGTTGAGAAGGTTGGAAGGATCATCTTAGGAGAAGATGAAACCAGGAACTGGAGCAGCTCACAGCAGGAGGATAGGAACATCGGGCCGCTGATACAGGCAAAAAGGAAGGGAAGTAGACCGTCCTGGCAGGATATTTCGGCGCTGGGGCCGATCGCGAAAGTTTATTGGGCGCAGTGGGATTCCTTAGTCTTGGAGAAGGGAGTACTTTTTAGGAGATGGGAGCGTCCGAACTTAAAAACGTGCATTTTGCAGGTAGTCGTTCCGGATGCTCGGTCTTAAGAGATCTTTGAGATAGCGCACGACAAGGATGCAAGGCTTGCACCGTTTGCATCGCTAGAAAGGGTCCTTCGAAGAAGGGAAGTCGTGAGATGCGGATCTACAACGTTGGGGCACCCTTCGAAAGGGTGCAGATGGATATTCTGGGTCCATTTTCGAAGTCTACTCGGAGAAATAGATATCTGCTCATTGTCGTGGATTGCTTCAGCAAGTGGGTAGAGGCATTTCCTCTGAGAAACTTCAGAGAGAGGACGGTTGCAGAGACATTCGTGGAGGAAATCGTCTCCCGTTATGGAGTTCCGTTAGAGCTTTATACGGACCATGGCACGAACTTTGAGTCTCGGCTGATGAAAGAGGTGGCGGAACGACTTGGGATCCGCAAGACGAGAACTACAGCGCTACATTCACAATCGGACGGACAGGTAGAGCGGCAGCACAGGACGATTACCGACTACCTCGTCAAGTATATCAGCAAAGATCAGAAGGATTAGGACCGTTAGATATCGATGTGTTTACTTGCTTATCGGACTTCGAAGCATGAGACAACAGGTTTTACTCCAGCGGAAATGCTGG
>NW_014572392.1:0-1342 GCF_001313835.1 Polistes canadensis
ATATATATATATTTTTTTTTTTTGCTGCACAATATAAAACATAAATAACGTAGAAATATTCTGGCATCGTAGTTCGGCATTAAAAGAGTTAAGCAAAAGAGCGGAAAACTAATTAAGCTAAGTGCAGCCTCTTTCTTTCTCTTTCTCTCTCTCTCTTTCTCACACACATACATACATACATATATACGTACATACACAAACAAATACAAATACAGGAGCACACTTTGTCGTCATCATCATCATCATCGTCCTCGTCGTTGACTCCGCAATAAGTTGAGACTGAATTGGTTAAAACTCGACTGGTTAGATGTATACAAGCACATAAACATGTATAAACATACACATAAATATATGTGTATTGAAATATATACGTGTAAGTATATATATATGATGTTCGCGAAAAATTCAGAGAGAAAATTTCACCATTTCGACCAAAAGATTTGTCCTCGTTTTTTTCTCTCTATTTATTTATTCCCCCCTCTTTCATTCTCTCTCTCTCTCTCTCTCTCTCTCTCTCTCTCTCTTTCATCTTGCTTTCTTAGTTATAAATAAAACGGCTAACACAGGTAAAACTATATTTACGGAAGTACGCGTACCGTGCTCACATCGACCTCGTTGTGAGATTTTCTACGAGGTAGCATTGCCCCGTTGTTAACATAGCATATAAAGAGAGTTAGAGAAATAGAAAAAGAAGGATAATAATAATATGTACAGTCTGGATAAAAATGCTTTAGTTGGATAAAATATTTCGTAGTATATATTATTTAATGATCAATTAGATTTTGTTAATCAAACATTTTAGAATTATTCTCAATTTTATTTATTATTATTTAATATTGTAAAGATTAATCCTTTGATTTGTTAATTATATATTTAGTGATAATTTAAATAGATTTTCTTAAAGAATTATCAATTTTTCAAATTGTCTAGCATAAGAACTTTTGGCCCACCTACAAGTTTCTGGCTCATTTCATACAATGATTCGCTATTCCTAATTTTATCGAGAATTGCGAGTTTTTGATGAAAGCCCAAGTCGATAAAAAGTATATATAAATATAATGATCAGTATAAATATAAATAATATTAAAAATAATGTTATTCTGTGTGTTTGACAAAAAATTAACGATATTATAAACGTGGGTATAAGGATATATGTGATAAACAAACAATATTCTAAAAAGGTGGTTGTTATAAAAATAATTAACCTTAATGATAATGTGCTAAGAATAATATAATTCTATGAAATAAAAAAAAAAAAAAAAAAAAAAAAAGAATAGCGTACCATAAAAATGATTTCAAAAGTAATAAGTTCCATTATACGAAAGAATGTAATCAATGTTGA
>NW_014572393.1:0-1342 GCF_001313835.1 Polistes canadensis
GCAACATTTAGGAATGTGCAAACTCATTTCAAAG
Source organism: Polistes canadensis (assembly GCF_001313835.1). Lineage (NCBI taxonomy): Eukaryota > Metazoa > Arthropoda > Insecta > Hymenoptera > Vespidae > Polistes > Polistes canadensis. The sequence goes on from NW_014572393.1 coordinate 35, forward strand.
GAAAGTTTGACAGGACATGCGTATTACAAGGACGACGAGAAGGACATTTTCGATGTGAAAAAGTTTAAAAAAAAAAAAAAAAAAAAAAAGAAAAGCTTTTCGATGGAAAAACTGCTACGGAATTTTGTCGTGGAATGATAATAAAGGGGGGGTGGAGTTTAACGGGGAAGGAAGTAAAAAAAAAAAAAATAGGGGTAACCGAGGGGAAAAAAGGGGGACGTTGGAAAGAGATAGATAGAGGTGTGAGATGAGGTGGGTTGGGACGGGGTGTGTCCAGTTTGTGGGAGGAATCGACGGTCATACGTGGGCAGAAAAAAAAAGGCATACGTGACATCTGACGCATCCCCTCCTCCCTCCTCCCTCCTCCTCCTCCTTTTTGGCCTGCTACGGTCGAACCTTTTTTGTAATAAAGCTTCGGAATCCCAGAAAAAGCGTCATCGCGTATTAAGCGGTCGCCGGATATTAAAGCGCAATCTGAAATTTTGCGATGGCTGCGAAATGGTGAGGGTGAGATGAGGGTGAGGGTGAGGGGTAAAACGGGGTCCGAAATAGGAGCCGAGGGGGTGGGACTAAATGGGGTAGGGTGAGCTGGGGTTTGGATATAACGGAGGATCAACAAAAATTCGTAGAAATAAAATAAAGTAAAGAAGATGAAGAAGAAGTAGAAGTGTGGAAGAAATAGAAACAAATAAAAATGATATAACGAGCGTATAAATACTCGTGTGTTGCGTGTGTGTGTATGTGTGTGTGTGTGTTTGGATGTGTGCACGCGTTCATCTCTCTTTCCGTTTCACATCGAGTATTATTTGCTAATGGAAAATGTCAGTTTAATGACCATGTCCTTGCCGTACCATTCGTAAAAAGACACCCCTCCACCCCACCTGACCACCACTCGTTCTTTTTTTTTTTTTATTTACATCACAACTTTTGTTATTTATTTATATTCGTTCGTACGACGGCAACGACAGGGAGTTTGAAAAATAAGAAGAAAACAAAAACGAGAGGAAACGGTGAGGGGAAAAAGATTTTCCAAAATCTCGTCAATTTTTAATGACCATTATGGTTTTTCTATTGTATCCTTGTAATGCGTGCTCGCGTGTGCATTTTTATAATATATATACATGTGTATGTATATAAAACAAAAAAATCGAATAAAATTGAATGGAAAAGAGGAACGTCGAGGATATGGAATATCCTTTTATATTTTTAATTGAATCATTTGAAAAAAAAAAACGAATATCAAAAGGATGATAAATATTAACAAAATATTTGCTAACTGTCGATGCATTTATTTTTATTCCTGTTTTT
>NW_014572394.1:0-1238 GCF_001313835.1 Polistes canadensis
AAAAAATGTTGGAATAAAATGATTTTTTTCCTTTTTTTGAACTTTAATAGTTAAATTTTAAATGTAATTTGCTGCATTTATTGAACGTTACACTTTTTATTTGTTAGTATACGCTTTAAAACTTAAAACAAAACGTTGTACAGCTTTTGTTATATAACATTTCTTCATGTAACTTATAGTTTTCGACTACGGTTTAATTAAGATAGTAGCATAAATTTCTTTCTAAATATATCTAAACATATTTAGCGACGGTTAAAATGTGCTACTAGAAACAAAACAGATTACAATCTGGTTTACTACAATCGCGTTTCGTTAAAAAAGAATTGAATTCTTCACGTAAAGTAACCAAAAAATGTTGAAATAGAATGATTTTTCCTTTTTTTGGACTGCAGTGGTTGAAATATAAATGTTATTTGCTGGATTTTATAGAACGTAACACTTTTTATTTGTAAGTATACGCTCTACAACTTGAAGGAAAACGTTTTACAGCTTTTTTTATAAAGCATTTCTTTAAGTATCTGAAAGATTTGAACTACAGTTTATTTCAGAAAGTAACAAAAATTTCTTTTTAAATATATTAATTATTTTTTGTGAAAGTAAAAATGTGCTATTAGATACAAGACAGAATCGACGTCAGGTCTACTACAATCTTGTTTCGTTGAAACAGAATTGAGTTCTGCACGTACAGTAACCAAAAAATGATGTAATAAAATGATTTTTTTCCTTTTTTTTGACTGCAGTTGTTGAAATATAAATTTTATTTGCTTGATTTTATTAAAAGTAACACTTTTTATTTGTTAGAATACGCTTTAACACTTAAAAGAAAACGTTTTACAGCTTTTTTTATATAATATTTCCTTATGTATTTATTAGTTTTGAACTACAGTTTAATTCAGAAAGTAGCAGAAATTTCTTTTTAAATATATATATATATTTTTAGCGACAAATAAAATGTGCTACTAGAAACAAAAACGAATAAATGTCAGGTTTATTATAATCGAATTTCGGTAAAAAAGAATTTAGCTCTTCACGTAAAGTAACCAAAATATGTTGAAATAGAATGATTTTTCCTTTTTTTGGACTGCAGTGGTTGAAATATAAATGTTATTTGCTGGATTTTATTAAACGTAACAAATTTTATTTGTTAGTATTCGCCTCAAAACTTGAAAGAAAACGTTGTATAGCTTTTGTTATATAGCATTTTTTTATGTATCTAATAGTTTTAAATTACAGTTTAA
>NW_014572395.1:0-1340 GCF_001313835.1 Polistes canadensis
TACTAAAATTTATTGTTATTTACACTGTTCGCGACTAGCTTTGCCTTCATTATATTCTACAAAGAATACAAAATTATGTACATGATTGAATGCCCTGAATTTTAATGGGAGAATTAAAATTAAGTATGTGATTTAACCCTTCCGCTACGGTGAGCCTCACCGCGGAGTACCTCGTCCAGAACAGAGCGCCGTGCCGAAAGTGAGAACATTAAGCGCGCGCAGTCTTTATCATTCGGGGCCAAGACTTTTGTCTCAAAAACGACTTTGTGACATTACTTTTAAAAACAAAATGATTTGTGTTCATAATTTCTCCATGGAGGTATTTTTAATTTAACAATACAATTAATATTTTAACCGATACCATTTATCTTAACATTTGGTTCCATTTTTGAAGCGGGTGACTATAGTCACCCGTCGTGTATAGGTGCCATCTTGTGACCAGTGACTATAGTCACCCGTAGTAGTGAAAGGGTTAAATTGTATAGTTAGTACGTATTGGTTTCGTTTACGGGTAATAGAAAGAGGTCCCATGATATCTAAACTACCTTGTTGAATGCTCTTCCAGAAGTGTCAATGAATGTCGTTGGTCTTTTTGGTTTCCCTCGAGTCATTTTTTTCGTTTGACAAGTTTTACATTTGTTAATAAAATCTCTTATATCATCTTTCATATTTCTCCAAAAGTAGTAGTTTCTTATACGACAATAAGTTTTGCTTATACCTTTATGACCGCCCGTTGTAGATAAGTGATATTCCTGTAGTATAGTATTTATTTCATTTGTTAAAGGAGTTTTTACTAGTGAATTGCAAATAATTATAACTAAATCTGTTTCTGAAAATATTTCTCCAATATTATTTTTTATAGTTCTCCAAGAAAGATTACCCATGACTTTAGTTTTAAAAATGCTTATGGATTTAATTCCCAGTTTGGCAACTACGTCAAATAATGATTTCAGTGCTTCAATTATACTCTGCTTTTGTAGAGGATAATCTATTGGTAGTGATATTAGTTTCATTTCTTGTGTAACGTTTGTTACTTTAGTTCTTTCGGACATGATGTCTTCATATACTGGCAGCATTTTAGTTTCATAGAGTTCCAAGGCACCTTTATACAGAGGTTTGCCTTGGTATTATATGAATATTATTAAATTATCTTTTCTATTTTTCAAACAATCCCAGGAATCTATTAATTTAAACAATGACCTCAGAGCTACAGGTCGATGGATGGCACATGGGTTAGAGGATCTAGAAGGGGAAGGGGATGGAGATCTGGACGGTGGTGGCGATGTTGGTGTGGTTTAGAGGCGTAGAGGGGTGGGTCGAGGGACCTACGCGTGTCAGGT
>NW_014572396.1:0-1271 GCF_001313835.1 Polistes canadensis
AAAAAAAGGAAAACAATCATATTATTACAACATTTTTTGGTTACTGTATGTGAAGGACTCAATTCTTCTTCCACCAAAATCGATTGTAATAAATCTGACATCTATTCTGTTTTGTTTGTAGTAGCACATTTTAACCGTCGCTAAAAATGTTTAAATATATCAGAAAAGAAATTTTTGCTACGTTCTGAATTAAACCGTAGTTCAAAACTATTAGATACATAAAGTAATGCTATAAGAAAAACCTGAAAAAAGATTTTTTCAAGTTTTAAAGCGCATAATAACAATTAACAAGTGTTACGTTCAATAAAATCGAGCAAATACCATTTGTATTACAATAACTGCCGTCCAAAAAAAGGAAAACAATCATTTTATTACAAAATTTTTTGGTTACTGTACGTGATGAAATCAGTTCTTTTTCCACGAAACTCGATTGTAGTCAACCTGACACTCATTCTGTCTTGTTTGTAATAGCAAATTTTCACCTTCAAAAAAAAGATTTTATATATTTAAAAACAAACTTTTGCTACTTTCTGAATTAAAACGTAGTTCAAAACTATTAGATTAAAGAAGTAATGCTTTATAAAAAAATCTGTAAAACGATTTCTTTCAAGTTTTAAAGCGTATACTAACAAGAAAAAAGTGTTATTTTCAATAAAATCAAGCTAATAAAATTTATATTTCAACAACTGCAGTCTAAAAAAAGGGAAAAAATTAATTTATTACAACATTTTTTTGGTTACTTATCGTGAAGAATTAATTTTTTTTCAACGAAACTCGTTTGCAGTCAATTTGACATGTATTCTGTCTTATTCCTAATAGAAAATTTATACCTACACAAAAAAGATTTAATATTTCTATAAAGAAATTTTTGCAACTTTCTAAATTAAACCGTAGTTAAAAACTATTATATACATAAAGAAATGCTACATAACAAAAGATGTACAACGTTTTCTTTTAAGTTTTAAAGCGAATACTAACAAATAAAAAGTGTTACGTTTAATAAAATCCAGCAAATACCATTTATATTTCAACAATTGTAGTCTAAAAGAAGGGAACAAATCATTCTATTATCACATTTTTTAGTTACTTTACGTGAAAAACTTATTTCTTTTTCAACGAAAATCGATTGTAATAAACCTGACATCCATTCTGTTTTGTTTCTAGTAGCACATTTAAACCGCCGCTAAAAATGTTTAAATATATTTAGAAAGAAATTTGTGCAACCTTCTGATTTAAACCGCAGTTAAAATCTATCAGATACATAAAGAAAT
>NW_014572397.1:0-1226 GCF_001313835.1 Polistes canadensis
TTCAACAACTGCAGTCTAAAAAAAGGAAAAAATTCATTTTATTACAACATTTTTTGGTTACAAAACTTGAAGAATTAAGTTTTTTTTTAACGAAACTCGATTGTAGTAAACCTGACCTCCATTCTGTCTTGTTTCTAATAGCACATTTTTTGCTTTACAAAAAAGATTAGATATATTTAAAAAAAAATTTTTGCAACTTTCTTAATTAATCCGTAGTGCAAAACTAGCAGATACCTAAAGTAATGCTATATAAAACAAGCTGTAAAAAGTTTTCTTTTAAATTTTTAAACGTATACTAACAAATATAAAGTTTTACGTTCAATATAATCCAGCAAATAACATTTATAATTGAACAGCTGCAGTTCAAAAAGAGGAAAATAATCATTTTATTACAACAATTTTTGGTTACTTTACTAGAAGAACTTAATTCATTTCAACGAAAATCGATTGTAATAAACCTGACATCAATTCTGAATTGTTTCTAGTAGCACATTTTAACAGCCGCTAAAAATGTTTAAATATACTAAGATAGGAATTTTTGCTACTTTCTGAATTAAACCGTAGTAAAAACTATCAGATACATAAAGAAATGCTATAAAAAAAAAGCTGTAAAAAATTTTCTTTCAAGTTTTTAAGCGTATACTAGCAAATAAAAATATTACGTTTAATAAAATTCATCAAATAACATTTTTATTTTAACAACTACAGTCTAAAAAAAAGGAGAAATCATTTAACTACTACATTTTTTGGTTACTTAACTTGTAGAATTTAGTTTTTATTCAACGAAAATCGATTTTAATAAACCTAACATTAGTTCTTAATTGTTTTTAATAGCACATTTTTACCTTTCCAAAAAAGATTAGATATATTTAAAGAAAAATATTTGCTACTTTCTGAATTAAACCGTAGTTCAAAACTAGCAGATACCTAAAGTAATGCTATATAAGAACAGCTGTAAAACGTTTTCTTTTAAGTTTTAAAGCGTATATTTACAAATATAAAGTGAAACGTTTAATAAAATCTAGCAAATAACATTTTTAATTCAACAATTGCAGTTTAAAAAGACGAAAAAATTCATTTTATTACAACATTTTTTGGCTACTTAACGTAAAGAATTCGATTCTTTTTCAACAAAAATCGATTGCAATAAACCTGACRCCTATTCTGAATTGTTTCTATTAGCACATTTTAACCGTCGCCAAAAATGTTAAAATATATTAAGAAAG
>NW_014572398.1:0-1245 GCF_001313835.1 Polistes canadensis
TGAAAAAAACGTTTCATAGCTTTATTTAAATAACACTTTTATAGAAATTTTATAGTTTTTACTTACAATTAAATTCACATAGTATCGAAAATTTCTGGTTAATATATTACAAAAGTTTTAGCAAAGGTAAAAATGTGCTATTTGAAACTAAACAGAATAAATGTTTTGTTGACTACAATAGAATTTTGTCGAAAAAGATTTGAACTCTAGACGCAAAGTATCCTAAAAAAGTTATAACAAAATGATTTTTTCTCTTTTATTAGACTGCAGTTGTTGAAATATAAATGATATTTGCTAGATTTTATTAGACATAACACGTTTTGTTCTTTAGTATACGCTTTAAAACTTGAATAAAAACTTTTTATAGCCTTTGATATATAGCACCTTTTTAGAAATTTTATAGTTTTTTACTACGATTTAATCCAAAAAGTAGAGAAAATTTCTTTTTAAATTTATTGTAAAATTTTTAGCGACAGTATTAGTAAGTTACTAGAAACGAAACAGAATGGATGTCAGGTTTTTTACAATCGAGTTTCGTTAGAAAAGAATTGTATTCTTTACGTAAAGTAACCTAAAAAAGTTTCAATAAAATAATTTTTACTCTTCTTTTTGACTGCAGTAGTCGAGATATAAATGATTTTTGCCAAATTTTTTCGGATTTAACAATTTTTATTTGTATTACACGCCTTAAAACTTCGAAGAAAACATTTCATAGCTTCTGTTAAATTGCACTTTTATAGAAATTTTATAGTGTTTAACTGCGATTTCATCCACGAAGTAGCAAAAATTTCTTTTAAACATATTAGAAAATTTCTAGCGACGGAAATAAATGTACTATTAGAAACTAAACAGAATAGATTTTAGGTTAACTACAATCGAGTTTTTCTAAAAAAAAATCTAATTCTGCACGTGAGGTAACCAAAAAAAGTCGTAATCAAATGATTTTTTCTCTTTTTTCGGACTAAAGTTTAGGAAATTTAAATTATGTGTGCTAAATATTTAGGACTTAAAACTTTTTATTTGTAAGTATACGTTTTAAAACTTGAAAGAGAAGTTTTTATAGCTTGAGTTACGTAGCACTTCTTTAGAAATTTTATAGTTTCTAACTACGATTTATTCCAGAAAGTAGCAGAAATTTCTTTTTAAATATATTGAAAATTTTTTGAAGACGGTTAAAGTAGGCTACAAGAAAATAACAGAGTTGATGTCAGTTTTACTACAATCGAGTTTCGTTGGAAATGAATT
>NW_014572399.1:0-1243 GCF_001313835.1 Polistes canadensis
GTAACACTTTTTATTTGTTAGTATACGCTTTAAAACTTGATAGAAAACGTTTTACTGCTTTTTTAATATAGCATTTCTTTACGTATCTATTAGTTTTGAACTACGGCTTCATTCAGAAAGTAGCAGAAATTTCTTTCTAAATATATTTAAACATTTTTAGCGACGGTTAAAATGTGCTAATAAAAACAAACCAGAATGGATGTCAGGTTTATTACTATCGATTTTCGTTGAAAAAGAATTGTGTTCTTTACGTAAAGCTACCAAAAAATGTTTAAAAGTATGATTTTTTTCCTATTTTTGGACAGCAGTTGTTGAAATATAAATTTCATTTGCTGGATATTATTGAACGTAACACTTTTTATTTGTTAGTATACGCTTTAAAATTTAAAAGAAAACGTTTTACAGCTTTAGTTAAATAGCATTTCTTTATGTATCTGATAGTTTTGAACTACGGTTTGCCTCAGGAAGTAGCAAAAATTTCTTTCTAAATATACTTAAACATTTTTAGCGACGGTTAAAATGTGCTACTAGGAACAAAAAAGAATAAACGTCTGGTTTACCACAATCGAGTTTCCTTGAAAAAGAATTGAGTTCTAGACGTACAGTAACCAAAAAGTGTTGTATAAAATGATATTTTTCTTTTTTTTGAACTACAGTTATTGAAATTTAAATGTTATTTGCTGGATCTTATGGAACGTCACACTTTTAATTTGTTTGTATACGCTTTAAAACTTAAAAGAAAACGTTTTACAGCTTTAGATATATAGCATTTCTTTATGTATTTGATAGTTTTGAACTACAGTTTATTTCAGAAAGTAGCAAAAATTTCTTTTTAAATATATTTATATATTTTTAGCGACGATGAAAATGTGCTACTAGAAACCAAACAGAATAGATTTAAGTGTTATTACAATCGATTTTCGTTGAAAATGAATTGAGTTCTTTACAGACTGTAACCAAAAAATGTTATAATAAAATGATTTTTTCCCTTTCTTTGGACTGCAGTTGTTGAAATATAAATGATACTTGCTTAATTTTATTGAACGAAACACTTTTTGTATTGTTACTATGCGCTTTAAAACTTGAAAGAAAACGTTTTACAGCTTTTTTTATATAGCATTTCTTTGTGTATTTGCTAGTATTAAACTACAATTGATTTCAGAAAGTCGCAATAATTTCTGACTAAATGTATTTAAACATTTTTAGCGAGGGTTAGAATGTGCTACTAGAAACAAAACAGAAT
>NW_014572400.1:0-1290 GCF_001313835.1 Polistes canadensis
GTTTAATTCAAAAAGTAGCAAAAATTTCTTTGTAAATATATTTTAACATTTTTAGCGACGGTTTAAATGTGCTACTAGAAACAAAACAGATTAAATGTCAGGTTTACTACAATCGAATATAGTTGAAAAAGAATTGAATTCTTCACGTTAAGTATCAAAAAAATGTTGTAATAAAATAATTTTTTTCCGTTTTGTTTACTGCAGCTGTGGAATTATAAATGTTATTTGCTGGATTTTATTGAACGAAACACTTTTTATTTGTTAGTGTACGCTGGAAAACTTAAAAGAAAATGTTTTACAGCTTTTGTTTTATAGAATTTCTTTATGTATGTGATAGTTTTGAACTACGGTTTATTTCAAAAAGTAACAAAAATTTCTTTTTTAATATATTTAAACATTTTTAGCGACGGATAATATTTGCTCCTAGAAACAAAACAGATTAAATGTCAGGTTTACTACAATCGAGTTTCGTTGAAAAAGAATTAGATTCTTCACGTACAGTAACCAAAAAATGTTGTAATAAAATGACTGTTTTCCTTTTTTTGGACTGCATTTTTTAAAATATAAATGGTATTTTCGGGATTTTATTGAACGTTACACTTTTTATTTGTTAGTATGCGCTTTAAAACTTGAAAAAAGAATTTTTACAGCTTTTGTTGTACAGCATTTTTTTATGTGTCTGATAGTTTTTTACGACGGTTTGTTTCAGAAAGTAACAAAAATTTCTTTTTAAATATATTAAGACATTCTTAGCGACGGTTAAAATGTGCTACTAGAAACAAAAAAAAATGGATGTCAGGTTTACTACAATCGAGTTTCGCTTAAAAAGAATTGAATTTTTTACGTTAAGTAACAAAAAAATGTTTTAATAAAAGGATTCTTTTCCTTTTTTTGAACTGCATTTGTTGAATTATAAATGTTATTTGCAGGATTTTATTGAACGAAACACATTTTACTTATAAGTATACGCATGAAAACTTGAATAAAATGTTTTACAGCTTTTGTTTTATACTATTTCTTTATGTATCGGATAGATTTGAACTACGGTTTAATTCAAAAAGTAGGAAAAATTATATTCTAAATATATTTAAAAATTTTTAGCGACGGTAAAAATGTGCTACTAGAAACAAAACAGATTAAATGTCAGGTTTACTACAATCAATTTTCGTTGAAAATAATTGAATTCTTCACGTTAAGTAAACAAAAAATTTTGTAATAAAATTATTTTTTTCCTTCTTTTAAACTGCAGTTGTTGAATTATAAATGTTATTTGCTGGATTTTATTGAACG
>NW_014572401.1:0-1338 GCF_001313835.1 Polistes canadensis
TAATTACATTCATTCAAATAGAACAGTATTTGATAAGTTAAGTTTTTTCATTCAAATGAAAAGAGATTTGATGAGTTAGGTACATTTATTTAAATTAAAAGAGACTTGATGAAGTAGGTACCTTTATTTAAAGATAACGATATTTGATGTGTGAAGTACTTCTATTCAAATAAAAAGAGATTTAATTGTTAAATACTTTCCTTTAAATAGAAAGAGATTTAATAAGTTGAATACTTTCTTTTAAAGAGAAAAAGATTTATCTTGGTAAGTATTTTAACAAAAAAATTAAAAGAGATAAAATGAGACAAGTAATATTATTTAAATAGAAAGAGATTTGTTAGATTAAGTACTTCTATTTAAATTAAAAGTGATCTGATAAATTAAGTACTTTCGTTTAAATAGAAAAAGTATTAATGAGTTGAGTACTATTATTTAAATAAAAAGAGATTTAATGAGTAGAGTACTTTTATTTAAATAAATATTTGATTTTATATTATTTTATTTTATTTCTTTTAATAAATCAAAAACTAATTTAATAAGTTTAGTTCTTTCTTTTTAAATAAAATAGATTTATTAAGTTAAGTACTTTTATTCAAATAGAAAAAGATTTGATAATTTCGGTACTTTCATTCAAATAGAAAGTAATTTGATGAGTTGCGTCAAGGATGCGTCAGTGTTGGAACGTCAGGGTTGCGTCAGGGTTGGAACGTCAGGGTTGCTTTAGGGATGAGTCAGAGTTTTAACGTCAGGGTTGTTTTAGGGTTGCGTCATGGTTTGATCGCAAGGATTTCTTTAAGGATGCGTCAGGGTTGGAACGTCAGTGTTGCTTTAGGGATGCGTCAAGGATTTAACGTCAGGGTTGCTTTAGGGATGCTTCAGGGTTGGAACGTACGGGGTTGCTTTAGGGATGCGTCAGTGTGGGAATGTCGGGGATGCTTTAGGGATGCGTCAGTGTTAGAACGTCGGGGCTTCTTTAGAAGTGCGTAAGTGTTAGATCGTAAGGGTGGCTTTAGGTTAGGGACAGCGAGGTTACTCTAGGGGTGCGTCAGGGTAGAACGTAAGGGTTGCTTTAAGGGGTTGAACGTAAGGGTTGCTTTAGGAATGCGTATAGTTGGAACGTCGGGGTTGTTTTAGGGATGCGTCAGTGCTGTAACGTCGGGGTTGTTTAGGGATGCGTTAGGGTTGGAACGTCGGGGTTGCTTTAGGGATGCATCAGGGTCCCCCCCCGTGGGTAGGGGGTAGTAGAATACTTCCACAGTATTCCCTGCTTGTCGTAAGAGGCGACTAAAAGGGAGGGTGTGAATGGTGTGTGTATGTTCTGTGTGGCTATTTCTCTCT
>NW_014572402.1:0-1242 GCF_001313835.1 Polistes canadensis
AAATGATTTTTTCCCTTTTTTTGGAGTGCAGTTGTTAAATTATAAATGTTATTTGCTAGATTTTATTAAACGTAACACTTCTTATTTGTTAGCATACGCGTTAAAACTTGATAGAAAACGTATTACAGCTTTTTTTATATAGCATTTCTTTATGTATCTGCTATTTTTGAACTACTCTTTAATTCAGAAAGTAGCAAAAATTTTTTGTCAAATATATTACAACATTTTTAGCGACGGTAAAAATGTGATACTGGAAACAAAACAAAATAAATGTAAGGTTTACTATTATCGAGTTTCGTTAAGAAAAAATAGAATTCTACACGTAAAGTAACCAAAAAATGTTGTAATGGAATGATATTTTCCCTTTTTTTGAACTGCAGTTATTGAAATATAAATGTAATTTGCTGGAGTTTATTGAACGTAAAACTTTTTATTTGTTAGTATTCGCTTTAAAACTTGAAAGAAAACGTCGTACAGCTTTTGTTATATAGCATTTATTTATAACTGTAATAGTTTTGAAATACGGTTTAATTTAGAAAGAAGCAAAAATTTTTTTTAAATATATTAAATCTTTTTTATGAAGGTAAAAATGTGCTATAAGAGACAAGGCAGAATGGACGTCAGGTTTACTCCAATCGAGTTTCTTTGAAAAAAAATTGAGTTCTTTACGTACAGTTGCCAAATAATGTTGCAATAACATGATTTTTTTCCTTTTTTTGACTGCAGTTATTGAAATATAAATGTTATTTGCTGGGTTTTATTGATCGTAACACTTTTTATTTGTTAGTATGCGCTTTAAAACTTGAAAGAAAACGTTTTACAGCTTTTTTTAAAGAGCATTTCTTTATGTATCTAATAGTTTTGAACTACGGTTTTATTGAGAAAGTAGCAAAAATTTTCTCTTAAATATATTTAAACATTTTTAGCGACGGAAAAAATGTGATACTAGAAACAAAACAAAATAAATGTCAGGTTTACTATTATCGAGTTTCGTTAAAAAAGAATAGAATTCTACACGTAAAGTAACAAAAAAATGTTATAAAAAAATGATTTTTTTTCCTTTTTTTAGACTGCAGTTGTTGAAATATAAATGTTATTTGCTGGATTTTATTAAACCTAAAACTTTCTATTTGTTAGTATACGCTTTAAAACTTGAAAGAAAACGTTTAACAGCATTGTTATATATCAATTCTTTATGTATCTAATAGTTTTAAACTACGGTTTAATTCAGAAAGTAGAAAA
>NW_014572403.1:0-1231 GCF_001313835.1 Polistes canadensis
AAAAGTGTTACGTACAATAAAATCCAGCAAGTACCATTTATATTTAAACAACTGCAGTCCAAAAAAAGGGAAAAAATCATTGTATTACAACATTTTTTGGTAACTTAACGTGAAGAATTCAATTCTTTTTCAGCGAAAGTCGATTGTAGTAAACCTGACATTTAATCTGTTTTGATTCTAGAAGCACATTTTAACCGTCGCTAAAAATGTTTAAATATATTTAGAAAGAAATTTTTGCGACTTTCTGAAATCAACCGTAGCTTAAAACTATAATATACATAAAGAAGTGCTATAAAACACAATCTGTTAAACATTTTCTTTTAAGTTTTAAAGCGTATACTAACGAATAAAATTGTTACGTTCAATAAAATCCAGCAAATAACATTTATTATTCATCAACTGCAGTTCATGAAAAGGAAAAAAATCATTTTATTACTACATTTTTTGGTTACTTTACTTGAAGAAGTTAATTCTTTATCAACGAAACTCGATTGTAGTAAACCTGACATCCCTTCTGTCTTGTTTCTAATAGCAAATTTGTACCTTCAAAAAAAATTTTCAAATATATTTAGAAACAAAATTTTCGCTAGCTTCTAAATTAAACCATAGTTCAAAACTATCAGATATCTAAAGAAATGCTATATAACAAAAACTACAGAACATTTTCTTTCTAGTTTTAAAGCGTATACTAATAAGTAAAAAGTGTTATGATCAATAAATTTTAGCTAATATCATTTACTTTTCCACAACTGTAGTCGAAGAAAAAGAAAAAAATCATTTTATTACAACTTTTTTGAGTTACTTTAGGGGTAGAATTAAATTGTTTTTTAAAAATTCGATTGTAGTCAACCTGACATCTATTGTGTCTTGTTACTAATTGCACATTTTATCATAACTATAGATTTTTCAATATATTTAGGAAAAATTATCGCTGCTTTATAAATTAAATCGTTGTTAAAAACTACCAGATACATAAAGAAATGCTATATAAAAAAAGCTGCAAAACGTTTTCTTTCAAGTTTTAAAGCGTATACTAACGAATAAAAAGTGTTACGTTCAATAAAATCCCGCAAATAATATTTATTTTCAACAACTGCAGTCCAAAAAAAGGGAAAAAATCATTGTATTACAACATTTTTTGGTTACTTAACGTGAAGAATTCAATTCTTTTTCAACGAAACTCTATTGTAGTAAACCTGACGTTTAATCTGTTTTGATTCTAGTAGCACAT
>NW_014572404.1:0-1244 GCF_001313835.1 Polistes canadensis
TAACCAAAAAATGTTGGTATAAAATGATTTTGTTGCTTATTTTGTACTGCAGTTCTGGCAATATAAATGTTATTTGCTGGATTTTGTTGAACGTAACACTTTTTATTTGTTTGTATGCGCTTTAAAACTTGAAAGAAAACGTTTTACAGCTTTTTTTATATAGAATTTTTTTATGTATGTGCTAGTTTTGAACTTCGGTTTAATTAAAAAAACAGCAAAAATTTTTTTTAAGTATATTTAAAAATTTAAAGTGACGGCAAAATGTGCTATTAGTAAAAAGACAGATTAGGTGTCAGGTTGACTACAATCGAGCTTCTTTGAATAAGGATTGAATTATTCACGTAAAGTAACCAAAAAATGTTGTAATAACATGATTTTTCCTTTTTTTGGACTGCAGTTGTTGAATTATAAATGGTGTTTGCTCGATTTTATTAAACGTAATACTTTTTATATGTTAGTATGGGCTTTAAAACTTGAAAAAAAATGTTTAACAGCTTTTTTTATATAGCATTCTTTTATGTATCTGCTTGTTTTAAACTACAGTTTAATTCAGAATGTAGCAAAAATTTCTTTCTATATATATTTTAACATTTTTAGCGACGGTAAAAATGTGCTACTAGAAACATAATAAAATAAATGTCAGGTTTACTACAATCGAATTTCGTTGAAAAAGAATTGAATCCTTCAAGTAAAGTAACAAAAAAATTTTGTTATAAAATGTTTTGTTTCTTATTTTAGACTGCAGTTGTTAAAATATAAATGGTATTTGCTTAATTTTATTAAACGTAACTCTATTTATTTGTTAGTTTGCGCTTTAGAACTTGAAAGAAAATTTTTTACAGCTTTTTTTATATAGAATTTCTCTATGTATCAGCTAGTTATAAGATACGGTTTAATTCAGAAAGTAGCAAAAATTTCTTATTAAAATATATTTAATCTTTTTTGTGAAGACAAAAATGTGACTATTAGAAACAAGACAATATGGATCTCAGGTTTACTACAATCGACTTTCGTTGAAAAAGTATTGAATTCTTCACGTAAAGTAACCGAAAAATGTTCTAATAAATTGATTTTTTTCCTATTTTTGGACTGCAGTTGTTGAAATATAAATGGTATTTTCTGGATTTCATGGAAAGTAACACTTTTTATTTGTAAGTATGCGCTTTAAAACTTGAAAGAAAACGTTTTACAGCATTTGTTATATAGCATTTCTTTATGTATTTAATAGTTTTGAACTACGGTTT
>NW_014572405.1:0-1231 GCF_001313835.1 Polistes canadensis
CAAATGCTGCAGTCTAAAAAAAGGAAAAACGTTATCTTATGACAACATTTTTTGGTTACTTAACGTAAATGATTTTATCCTTTTTCAACGAAACTCGATTGTAGTAAACCTGACATTTATTTTGTTTTGTTTCTAGTAGCACATTTTTGCCGTAGTTAAAAATGTTGAAATATATTTAGAAAGAAATGTTTGCTACTTTCTGATTTAAACCGTAGTTTAAAACTAGAAGATACAAAAATAAATGCTATATAAAAAAAGCTGTAAACATTTTCTTTCAAGTTTTAAAGCTTATACTAACAAATAAAAAGTGTAACGTTCAATAAAATCCAGTAAATACTATTTATATTTTCACAACTGCAGTATAAAAAAAGGACAAAAATATTTTTATTACAATATTTTTTGGTTACTTAACGTTAGGGATTCAATTCTTTTTCCACGAAACTCGATTGCAGTAGACCTGACATTTAATCTGTTTTGTTGCTAATAGCACATTTTTACCTTCACAAAAATGATTAATTATATTTTATTAGGAAATTTTTGCTACTTTATGAATTAACCATAGCTCCAAATTATTAGATACCTAAAGAAATGCTATATAACAAAAGCTGTAAAACGTTTTCTTTCCAGATTTAAAGCGCTTAAAAACAAATAAAAAGTGTTACGTTCAAAAAAATCCAGCAAATACTATTTACATTTCAACAACTGTTGTCCAAAAAAAGGAAAAAAATCTGTTTATTACAACAATTTTTTGTTACTTTACGTTAAGAATTCAATTCTTTTTCAACGAAAAATGATTGTAGCAAACCTGACATTTATTTTGTTTTGTTTCTAGTAACACATTTTAACCGTCGTTAAAAATATTGAAATATATTTAGAAAGAAATTTTTGCTACTTTCTGAATTAAACCGTAGTTCCAAACTAGAAGATACATAAATAAATGCTATATAACTAATGCTGTAATACGATTTATTTCAAGTTTTAAAGCGTATACTAACAAAAAGAAAGTTTTAGGTCCAATAAAATCTAGCAAATAACATTTAAATTTTAACAACTGCAGTCTAAAAAAAGGAAAAAAGTCATCTTATGACATTTTTTGGTTACTTAACGTGAAGAATACAATTCTTTTTCAATAAAACTTGATTGTAGTAAACCTCACATCTATTCTGTCTTGTTTCTAATAGCACATTTTTAACTTTATAAAAAAAATTTAATATATTTAAAAAGAAATTTT
>NW_014572406.1:0-1250 GCF_001313835.1 Polistes canadensis
TTTATGTATCTGATAGTTTTGAACTACGGTTTAATTCAGAAAGCAACGATAATTTTTCTTAAATATATTGAAAAAGTCATACTAAAGGTAAAATGTGCTATAAGTAACAACACAGAATAGATGTCATGTTGACTACAATCCAGTTTCGTTAAAAAATATCGAGTTCTTAACGTAAAGTAACCAAAAAATGTTGTAATAAAATGTTTTTTTTCCTTTTTCTAAACTGCAGTTGTTAAGATATATATGTTATTTGCTAAATTTTATTGAACGTTACACTTTTTATTTGTTAATATACGCTTTAAAACATGAAAAAAAACGTTTTACAGCTTTTGTTTTTTAGCATCTTTTTATGTATCTGATAGTTTTGAACTACGGTTTATTTCAGAAAGTAGCAAAAATTTTTTTGTACATATATTTATACATTTTTAGCGACGGTTAAAATGTGCTACTAGAAACAAAACAGAATAAATGTCAGGTTTACTACAATCGAGTATCATTGAAAAAGAATTGAATTCTTTTCGTTAAGTACTAAAAAAATGTTGTAATAAAATGATTATTTTCCTTTTTTTAAACTGCACTTGTTAAAATATTAATGTTGTTTGCTGGATTTTGTTGAAAATAAAACTTTTTATTTGTAAGTATACGCTTCAAAACTTGAAAGAAACTTTTTACAGCTTTTATTATATACAATTTCTTTATGTATCTGAAAGTTTTAAACTACGGTTTAATTTAGAAAGCAGCAAAAATTTTTCCTCAATATATTGAAAATTTTATAGTGACGGTAAAATGTGCTATTCCTAACAAGACAAAATAAATGTCAGTTTTACAACAATCGAGTTTTATTAAAAAAGAATTTAATTTTTTACGTTAGGTAACCAAAAAATGTTGTAATAAAATTATTTTTTTCCTTTTTTTAGACTGCAGTTGTGGAAATATAAATTTTATTTGCTTGATTTTATTGAACGTAAAACTTTTTATTTGTTAGTATACGCTTTAAAAGTTGAGGGAAAACGTTTCACAGCTTTTATTATATAGCATTTCTTAAGTATCTGATAGTTTTGAACTACGGTTTAATTGAGAAAGCAGCAAAAAATTTTCTTAAAAATATTGAAAAATTTATAGTGACGGTAAAATGTGCTACTAGAAAAAAAACAGAATGGATGTCAGCTTTACTACAATCGAGTTTCGTTGAAAAAAAATTGAATTCTTCACGTTAAGTAAACAAAAAATGTTTTATAAAATGATTTTTT
>NW_014572407.1:0-1276 GCF_001313835.1 Polistes canadensis
AACGTAACACTTTTAATTTGTTAGTGTACGCTTTAAAACTTGAAAGAAAACGATTTAAAGCTTTCGTTATATAGTATTACTTTATGTATCTCATAGTTTTGAACTACGGTTTAATTCAAAATGTAGCAAAAATTTCTTTCTAAATATATTTCAACGTTTTTAGCAAAGGTTAAAATGTGCTACTAGAAACAAAACAGATTAAATGTCAAGCTTACTACAATCGAGTTTCGTTTAAAAAGAACTAAATTTTTCTGGTTAAGTATCCAAAAAATGTTTTAATCAAAAGATTTTTTTCCTTTTTTTGAACTGCAGTTGTTAAAATATAAATGTTATTTGCTGGATTTTACTGAACGTAAAACTTTTTATTTGTCAGTATACGCTTTAAAACTTGAAAGAAAACGTTTTACAGATTTTGTTAAATAGCATCTCTTTATGTATCCAATAGCTTTGAACTACGGTTTAATTTAAAAAGTAGCAAAAATTTCTTTCATAATATATTTCAACATTTTTAGCAAATGTTAAAATGTGCTACTAGAAACAAAACAGATTAAATGTCAGGTTTACTACATCCGAGTTTCGATGAGAAAAAATTAAATCTTTCACGTTAAAAAAAAAAAAATGTTGTAATTAAATGATTTTTTTCTTTTTTTTGAACTGCAGTTGTTGAAATATCAATATTATTCGCTTGATTTTATCGAACGTTACACATTTTATTTGTTAGTGTACGCTGTAAAACTTGAAAGAAAACGTTTTACAGCTTTCGTTATATAGCATTTCTTTATTTATCTAACAGTTTTCAACTACAATTTAATTCAGAAAGTAGCAAAAATTTCTTTCTAAATATATTTAATCATTTTTAGCGACTGTTAAAATGTGCTACTAGAAACAAAACATATGAAATGTCAGGTTTACTGCAATCGAGTACGTTGAAAAAGAATTGATCTCTTTACGTTAAGAAACAAAAAAATGTTGTAATAAAATGATTTTTTTCCTTTTTCTAGACAGCTTTTGTTGA
The DNA here is from genome assembly GCF_001313835.1 of Polistes canadensis. Lineage (NCBI taxonomy): Eukaryota > Metazoa > Arthropoda > Insecta > Hymenoptera > Vespidae > Polistes > Polistes canadensis. The sequence continues at coordinate 1,016 of NW_014572407.1, forward strand.
AATATAAATGTTATTTGCTTGTGTGACGTCCCAGAAGGGGGTGTTTAGTGGAGTAAAAACAAATTTAATTCTTCCGTTCTCCCGGTCATTCTTATCTGAATTTTATCCGGTTTAGGAAGATTGCCCTGTTTTGAGTCAATCCGTAAAGCCGGACGTTACTCGGGATTTGGGCAAGAGGAGCTTTAATCCTAAAATAAGTAGAATATTTAACTTACCTAAGTGCCGCCGTTGTTTGAAAGATGTTAAAGTTGATTGATAGAT
>NW_014572408.1:0-1337 GCF_001313835.1 Polistes canadensis
TATATATATATATATATATATATATATATAATTATTTTCGAGATAAAATTATAATAGCAGATTTATGATAAGATGGGTTTAAAAAGAAAAAATCAAAAATTCGTTCTATGTAATTGTAAGATAAACGAATTATAAGTTGAATAATCGATTATATTTGGTAAAACATTTACAAGGTAATAAGACTTTTTTTTTTTTTTGTTTATCATTTAACGTGTGTACGCGTGTATGTGTGTGTGTGTGTGTGAGAGATGTGTATAAGTGTTTTACATTTACAGGCAAGGCATCCTCGAAGACCGTACCAACTCTACGATAATCGTATTTATAATGTATAATAATAATGTTACTTATAAGAAAGTATGTACCACCAAATTATATCGATATCGTGTTATTATTAGATATTTAATATTACGGTATTACTACTTTTATTATTTTTTCAGGAACAAATACATATTCTTTTTTGTTTTTTTTTCTTTTTCCATTTTCATTATATCTTATAATTCATTGTTCAATATACATCAATTCACGATTATACGATCTGAAGAACTGCACCCCGCGAGAATAAATATACAAACGAAAATGAAAAAAAAAAACAAAACAGAACAAATAAAAATTACGAATTATTTTCGAAATATATCATCCAAATTTTGTTCACTCTATCGGGAAAAAAAGAAAAAGAAAAAGTACAAATATAATAAAATAAAAAAAAACGATTGCGAAACGTAATATAATATTGCGCGTCTCTCTTTCTTTTTTTTTTCTCTCTCTCTCTCTCTCTCTCTCTCTCATACATTCTCAAACTCGTATTAAATTCGAATCAATCGAGATTGACCTTATATTTTCACATCCCATTTATATTTTCTTTTTTATTATTATTAATTTAATTATTTATCATTTCCTTTTTATTTTTTTATCGCTTAAGCAAAAGATCACGATTTAAATCTTTACTTTTTTTGTTAAATCATTTATATTATTTGCTCCCCACTCCCCCCATCATCTTCCTCTTCTGTAATTATTTATTATATAGAGTTTTATCATCTGTGTATATTTCTTTTTGTTTTTTTTTCTTTTAACTCTTTCCTTTTTCCATTTTATTTTATTTTTCCGTTTGTCATCTTATCTCATTCTCATTTTCTCTATCTCTCTCTCTCTCTCTCTAAACCCCCCGAGTATCAACAGAGTGTCCATATCACAGAGCAAACTTTACATTATTTTTATTTTCAATTGGAATATCTCGCGATTATATATATATATATTTATATATTTTTATCGACGAAATCCCGTCTCTCATTCGTCTCGTCACAAGAGAATCATAACCTCGTTGGGTATAATAATAAAAA
>NW_014572409.1:0-1286 GCF_001313835.1 Polistes canadensis
AGTTTGGTACTACGGTTTAAATCAGAAAGTAGCGAAAATTTCTTTCTAAATATAATAAATCTTTTTTGTGAACGTAAAAATGTGATATTTAAAACAAGACAGAATGGATGTCAGCTTTACTACAATCGAGTTTTGTTGAAAAAGAATTGAGTTCTTTATGTAAAGTAACCAAAAAATGTTGTAATAAAATGATATTTTTCCTTTTTTTTGTACTGCATTTGTGGAAATATAAAAAGTATTTGCTGGATTTTTTTATACGCAACACTTTTTATTTGCTAGTATACGCTTTAGAACTTGAAAGAAAACGTTTTACAGCTTTTGTTACATAGCATTTCTATATGTATATGATAGTTTTGAACTACGGTTTAATTCAGCAAGTAGCGAAAATTTCTTTTTGAATATATTAAATTTTTTTTGTGAAGGTAAAAATGTGCTATTAAAAAGTTAACACAATAGATGTTTGGTTGACTACAATAGAATTTTGTCGAAAAAAGATTTAATTGTACAAGTGAAGTAACCAGACATAGTTGTAACAAAATAATTATTCTCCTTTTTTTAATCTGCAGTTGTTAAAATATAAATAGAATTTTCTTGATTTTATTGGACTGTAAACTTTCTATTTGTTAGTATACGCTTTAAAACTTGAAAGAAAACGTTTTACAGCTTTTGTTAGATAGAATTTCTTTATGTATCTGCTAGTTTTTGACTACGGTTTAATTCAGTAAATAGCGAAAATTTCTTTGTAAATATATTTAAATTTTTTTATAAAGGTAAAAATGTGGTATTAAAAACTTAACAGAATATATGTTTGCTTGACAACAATAAAATCTTGTCGAAAAAAAATTTAATTGTACACGTGAAGTAACCAAACGTAGAGTTGTAATAAAATGATTTTTTCTCTTTCTTTGACTGCAGTTTTTTAAAAGTAAATGATATCTGCTAAAATTTATTAGACATACCACTTTTTAGTTAATAGTATACGCTTTAAAACATGAAAGAAAATGTTTTATAGCTTTTTTTATATAGCATTCCTTTAGATATTTAATAGTTTTTAACTGCGTTTTAATACAGAAAGTAGCGAAAATTTTTTTTAAATATATTAGATTTTTTTTGTGAAAGTAAAAATGTGCTATTAAAAACTTAACAGAATAGATGTTTGGTTGACTACAATAGAATTTTGTCAAAAAAAGATTTAATTGTACAAGTGAAGAAATCAAACATAGTTGTAATAAAATGACTTTTCTCCTTTTTTTAAACTCCAGTTGTTGAAATATAAATGTTATTTG
>NW_014572410.1:0-1229 GCF_001313835.1 Polistes canadensis
TTGTTTATAGTAGCAAATTTTAACCGTCGCTAAAAATGTTTCAATATATTTAAAAAGAAACATTTCGCTACTTTCGGTTTTGAACCGTAGTACAAAACTATCAGATACATAAAGTAATGCTATATAACAAAAGATGTTAAAGGTTTTTTTTTAAGTTTTAAAGCATATACTACCATAAAAAGTGTTACGTTTAATAAAATCTAGCAAATAACATTTATATTTCAACAACTACAGTCCAAAATAAGGAAACAAATCATTTTATTACAACATTTTTTGGTTACTTTACGCGAAAAATTCAACTCTTTTTCAACGAAACTCGATGGTGGTAAACCTGACATTTAATCTGTTTTGTTTCTAGTAGCAAATTTTAACCGTCGCTAAAAATGTTTCAATATATTTAGTAAAAAATTTTCGCTACTTTCTGAACTAAACTATAGTTCATAACTATCAGATACATAAAGAAATGCTATATAACAATAGATGTAAAACGTATTCTTTCAAGTATTAAAGCGTATACTAACCAATAAAAAGTGTTTCGTTTAATAAAATCCATCAAATAACATTTATATTTCAACAATTGCAGTCCAAAAAAAAGAAAAAAATTATTTTATGACAACATTTTTTGGTTACTTAACGTGAAGAATTAAATTCTTTTTCAACGAAACTCGATTGTAGTAAACCTGACAATTATTTTGTTTTGTTTCTAGTAGCACATTTTTACCGTCGCTGAAATGTTGAAATATATTTATAAAGCAATTTTCGCTAGTTTCTAAATTAAATCGTAGGTAAAAACTATTAGATATCTAAAGAAAAGCTATATAACGAAAACTACAATACATTTTCTTTCAAGTTTTAAAGCGTAAACTAAACAATAAAAATTTTTACGTTAAACTAAATCTAGCAAATAACATTTATATTTCCACAACTGCAGTCCAAAAAAAAGAAAAAACTCAGTTTTTTACCACATTTTTTGGTTACTTAACGTAAAGAATTCAATTTTTTTCAACGAAACTCGATTTTAGTAATGCTGACATCCATTCTGTCTTGTTTCGAATAGCACATTTTAATCTTCACAAAAAAGATTTAATATATTTAAATAGAAATTTCTGCTACTTTCTGAATTAAACCGTAGTTCAATACTAGCATATACATAAAAATTGCTATATAAAAATTAATATAAAACGTTTTCTTTCAAGTTTTAAAGCGTATTCTAACAAATAAAAAGTGTT
>NW_014572411.1:0-1253 GCF_001313835.1 Polistes canadensis
AACGTTTTACAGCTTTTTTTATGTAGCATTTCTTTAGGTATCTGCTAGTATTGGACTACAGATTCCTTAAAGAGGAACCAGAAATTTCTTTTTAAATATATTAAATCTTTTTGGTGGAGGTAAAAATGTGCTATTAGAAACAAGACAGAATAAATGTCAGGTTGACTACAATCAAGATTCGGTGAAAGAGAATTGAATTCTTTACGTTAAGTAACCAGAAAATGTAGTAGCATGTTATTTTCCTTTTTTTGGACTGCAGTTGTTGAAATATAAATGGTATTTGCTGGATTTCAGTGGACATAACACTTTTTACTTATTAGTATACGCTTGAAAACTTGAAAGAAAACGTTTAACCGCTTTTGTAATATAGCATTTCTTTATGTATTTAATAGTTAAAAACTACGGTTTTTTCCAGAAAGCAGAGAAAATTTCTTTGTAAATATATAAAATCTTTTTTGTGAAGGTAAAAATGTGCTATTACAAACAAAACAGAGTAGATGTCAGGTTTACTACAATCGAGTTTAGATGAAAAAGGATTAAATTCTACATGTTCAGTAACCAAAAATGTAATAAAATAATTTTTTCCCTTTTTTAAGACTGCACTTGTTCGAATGTAAATGTTATTTGCTGGATTTTATTGAACGTAAAACTTTTGATTTGTAAGTATACGATTTAAAACTTGAGAAAGAACGTTTAACAGCTTTTGTTATACAGCATTTCTTTAGGTATCTGCTATTTTTGAACTACGGTTTAATTCAGAATGTAGCAAAAATTTCTTTTTAAATATATTAAATCTTTTTTGTGAAGGTAAAAATGTGATATTAGAAACAAGACAGAGTAGAAGTCAAGTTGACTACAAACGAGTTTCGTTGAAAAAGAATTGAATTCTTCACGGTCAGTAACCAAAAATTTAATAAAATGATTTTTTTCCTTTCAATGGACTACAGTCGTTGAAATATAAATGTTATTTGCTGGATTTTATTGAACGTAACACTTTTTATTTTTTAGTATGCGCTTTAAAACTTGAATAAAAACGTTTTACAGCTTTTTTTATATAGCATTTATTAATGTAACTGCTATTTTTGAACAACGGTATAATTCAGAAAGTAGCAAAAATTTCTTTATAAATATATTATATCTTTTTTGTAGAGTTAAAAAGTGCTATTAAAAAAAGACAGAATAAATGTCTGGTTTAGTACAATCGAGTTTCGTGGAAACAGAATTGAGTTCTTAACGTACAGTAACAAAAAAAT
>NW_014572412.1:0-1227 GCF_001313835.1 Polistes canadensis
CAAAAAAAGGAAAAAAATTAATTTATTACAAAATTTTTTGGTTACTTAGCGTAAGGAATTCAATTCTTTTTTAACGAAACTCGATTGTAGTTAACCTGAAATCCATTCTTCCTTGTTTCTAATTGCACATTTTTTCATTCACAAAAAAGATTTAATATATTTAAAAATTAATTTTTGCTACTTTCTAAATTAAATTGTAGTTCAAAACTAGCAGATACATACAGAAATGCTATATAAAAAGAACTGTAAAACGTTTTCTTTTAAGTTTTAAAGAGTGTACTAACAAATAAGAAGTGTTACGTTTAATAAAATCCAGCAAATAACTTTTATATTTCAACAAATGCAGTCCAAAAAAAGGGAAAAAATCATTCTTTTACAACATATTTAAGTTACTTTTCGTTAAGATTCCAATTCTTTTTGAACGAAACTCGATTGTAGTAAACCTGACATTTAATCTTTCTTGTTTCTAATAGGACATATTTACCTTTACAAAAAATATTTAATATATGTAAAAAGAAATTTTTTGCTCTTTTTAAATTAAAATGTAGTTCCAAACCATTAAATACATAGAGAAATGTAATATAACAACAGCAGTAAAACGATTTCTTTCAAGTTTTAAAGCGTACACTAATAAAAAAGTGTTATGTCCACTAAAATCCAGCAAATAACATTTATTTTTAAAAAACTGCAGTCTAAAAAAAAAGAAAATAATCGTTCTATTACAACATTTTTTGGTTACTTTTCGTGAAGAACTCAATCTTTTTTAAACGAAAATCGATTGTAATAAACTTGACATCAATTTTGTTTTGTTTCTAGTAGCACATTTTTACCTTCACAAACAAGATTTAATGTATTTAAAAAGAAATATTTGCTACTTTCTGAATTAAACCTTAGTTTAAAACTAGCAGATACCTAAAGAAATGCTATATGAAAAAAGCTGTAAAACGTTTTCTTCCAAGATTAAATTTTATACTAACAAAAAAAAAGTGTTACGTTCCAAAAATCTAGCAAATAACATTTATATTCCAACAACTGTAGTCTAAAAAAAGGAAAAAAATCATTTCAATAAAATATTTTTTGGTTACTGTACATGAAGAACTCTATTCTTTTTCAACGAAACTCGATTGTAATAAACCTGAAATCCATTTTGCATTGTTTCTAGTAGCACATTTTAACCGTCGCTAAAAAGGTTTAAATATATTTAGAAAGAAATTTTTGCGACTCTCT
>NW_014572413.1:0-1335 GCF_001313835.1 Polistes canadensis
TCTCTCTCTCTCTCTCTCTCTCTCTCTCTCTTTCTCTCTGCTCCGTTTCACAAGAGAGAAGAGATTGTTCATGTCTAGTAGCAGCTTTCGCATTTGGAAGGACGAAGAGATACTGCGACTTCGACTTCCACGGAGAAGACAAACGACCTATTTCGTTTCACGATTGCGCATAGTGATTCCTTAAGGAAGATCGAGTTTTACGTAGAAATAGAAGAAAATAAAGAAAATATTAAGATGAAAAAGAGAAAAAGATTCGCTCGTAAATTAATACAAAGTTTGATATGCAATTGTTAACAATTAAATATCCAAGCAAAATGATTTATTGAATAGCTATACTTATCGAGTATAATTTATCAACAACAAAAATAATTATTTTTGATCATAATCGGATTGTATTGAGTAAAAATTGTCTTCATGTTTTACTTCATTTTTAAAATAACTTTTAATCGAATATGTAGGATAACACACGAAACTTTTTTGTTTGAATTACTATATGATACGTCGGCTTTAATAAATATATACAAATATTGCCATATTCGATTAATATTATCAATGTTATACGAATTTAAAACCGTTTAAATTATTTTATCATATTTTTTAATTCAATTTGTTATTACTCATTTGTATTAAATTTAAGATACTAATCGTAATGAGAATTATATTCTACTTTTAATCTTCATCCGAACAGTTACGTCTTCCTATAATAATTTATTTTTTAAAATATATATAATATTCACGCGAGTATAGATATTTGTATTCACGAGAGTCACTATATTTATTATAATTTTTATTATTTACGTTGGTGAGTCTGGCCGTTCTCGTTGACACGTTAATAACGAGTTAGTGCAAAAGCGATATGACGTAAATTTTAATAGCGCGTTGAAAATAACGTTGAGATATATCGCGAAAATGATAGTAATGAAAATGCATTCTGATAGATATCGGTCAAAAATCCTAATTGTATTGGTACTAATGTATTATACATTGTATTGGATCAACGAAGTAATGAACTTCCAACGAATCGATAATACGAGAGAATAATTAGAAAATATATATTTCGTTATCGAATGTCGTTCAATCAATACATATATGCATACATGCATTATAATATACGTATATATTTATACTTTTATTTATTTACATTATTGAACATTTTTATTCAATATTTTATTAAATAAATTATCAATATATATATAATATAAATATTAATTTGTTAAATATTTTAAATAAATAGTCAATATTTATTTATGAATCTATTAAAATTCATTTATTGGCGCAAGATAAAATACTAAAAAATGTTATGATAAATTATATTAATAATTTTTTTTTTACATT
>NW_014572414.1:0-1222 GCF_001313835.1 Polistes canadensis
CATTTTAACCGTCGCTTAAAATGTATAAATAAATTTAGAAAGAAATTTTTGCGGCTTTCTGATATCAACTTTCGTTCAAAACTAGACAATACTTAAAGAAATGCTATATAAAAAAAGCTGTAAAACGTTTTCTTGTAAGTTTTAAAGGGTATACTAACAAACATAAAGTGTTATGTCTAATTAAATCCAGCAAATAACATTTATATTTCAACAAATAAAGTCTCAAAAAAGGGAAAAAATTATTTTATTACAACATTTTTAGGTTACATTACGTGGAGAACTCAATTCTTTTATAACGAAAATTGATTGTAATAAACCTGAAATCCATTCTGTATTGTTTCTAGTAGCAATTTTTAACCGTCGCTAAGAATGTTTAGATATATTTAGAAAGAAATTTTTGCTACTTTTTCAATTAAACCGTAGTGCAAAACTATCAGAGACATAAAGAAATGCTATATACTTAAAGCTGTAAAACGTTCTTTTTAAAGTTTTAAAGCGTATACTAACAAATAAATAGTGTTACGTTCAATAAAATCCAGCAAATAACATTTATAATTTAACAACTGCAGTTCAAAAAAAGGAAAAATTTTATTACCACATCTTTTGGTTACATTACGTTGAGAACTCATTTATTTTATAACGAAAAACGATTGTAATAAACCTGACATCTATTCTGTTTTGTTTCTAGTAGCAATTTTTAACCGTCGCTAAAAATGTTTAAATATATTTAGGAAGAAATTTGGCGACTTTCTGAATTCAACCGTAGTTAAAACTAGCAAATACATAAAGAAAAGCTATATAAAAAATGCTGTAAAACGTTATTTTTCAAGTTTTAAAGCTTATACTAACAAATAAAGAGTGTTACTTTCCATAAAATCAAGCAAATAAACTTTAAATTTTAACAACTGCAGTCTAAAAAAAGGAAGAAATCATTTTATTACTAGATTTTTTGGTCACATTACATAAAGAACTCAATTTATTTTCAACAAAAATCGATTGTAATAAACCTGACATCAATTCTGAATTGTTTCTAGTAGCTCATTTTAACCGTCGTTAAAAATGTTTAAATATATTTAGAAAGGAATTATTGCGACTTTCTGAAATCAACCGTAGTTCAAAACTAGCAAATACTTACAGAAAAACTATATACCAAAAGCTTTTAAACGTTTTCTTTCAAGTTTTATGCGTATACTTACAAATAAAAAGTGTTACGTTCAATAAA
>NW_014572415.1:0-1286 GCF_001313835.1 Polistes canadensis
AGATTTGATGTAATTAGTATTTTTGTTCAAATAAGAAGAGATTTGATGAGTTTAGTACTACCTTTTAAATAAAAAGAGATATATTGTTTATAGTACTTTTATTCAATTAGAAAGAGATTTGATGAGTTGTTTACCTAAATTAAAATTTAAAGAAACTTGATAAGTTTAGTACTTTTATTCTAATAAAAAAATATTTGATTAGTTAAGTACTTACATTTAAATAATAAATGATTTGATAAGTTGAGCACTTTCAGTAAAATGGAAAGAGATTTCATGAATTAGGTACTTTTTATCAGATAAAAAGGGATTTTATGAGTGAGTAACTTTTATTTAAAAGGAAAGAAATGTAGTTTGTTGGGAACTTTTATTCAATTGAAAAAAGATTTGATTAGTTTGGTACTTTTATTCAAATTGTGATAGATTTATTTAATGTAGTACTTTTATTCATATTCTAAGAAATTTGAAGAATTGAGTACTTTTATTCTAATAAAAGGAAATCCGATATGTAAAGTACTTTCAAACAAATTGGAAAAGATTTAATGGGTCGTGTAATTTTATTTAAATTGAAAGAGAATAATTAAGATGAGTACTTTAATTAAAATGGAAAGAGATATGATATGTTTAGTACTTTTCTTGATGCGCCTGATGACCTAATTAGTACTCCAGTAGATTGTAGTTAATCGAAAAATCTCCTCACGGTTGATATTGAGATTGTTTTTAATAGGCAAAGCGATAAGAAAATATAACACAATAACAAATATATTTGAGCCTAGTCAGTACAAAGAAGGACGCTTTATTTAGCTCGTCAGGGAAAAGCCTTTCAGCATAAGAACCATTGTTGATACGTTTACAAAAAATCCGTACAAATAAGGATAATTCTTGAAAACGTGCAAAACCGCCTTTGTTCCTTTGTCGCTGGCCGAACTTAAATGATGTAGTATAGCGCAATAAAAATAGTTCTATTTGAAGTAGTTCTTGCAAGTCTCAGCTTTTATACGTTAGATGAATCTCGAGCGATGAATCACGCGTGATGAGTAACGAGTAATGATAGGCGCAAGAACGCGCTGGGCTTTATAAAAAAAACCGATGCAATGCTGGATCAATCACAGATAAGCCTGAGCATAACGCGGTTATCGATACATGTGATTAGCGTAATAAATATAATAAGGGAACGCGAGCTAGAAGAAAGAAGAAGCCCTTACAAACATCTTAGCGCTACCGTGGTAACCCCTAAAAACAAAGGAACAGCTTTGTCGCGGGTGTGTCACGCCTTGGCAGAGCCGGAC
>NW_014572416.1:0-1223 GCF_001313835.1 Polistes canadensis
TAAATATATAAAATCATTTTTGTGAAGGTAAAAATGTGCTATTAAAAATTAGACAGAATGATTGTCATGTTTACTACAATCGAGTTTCGTTGAAAAAAAAATAAAATTCTGCACGTTCAGTAACCAAAAAATGTTTTAATAAAATGTTTTTTTTCCTTTTTTTAGACTGCAATTGTTGAAATAAAAATTTTATTTGCTGGATTTTATTAGACATAACACTTTTTATTTGTTAGTATAGCCTTTAAAACTTGAATGAAAACGTTTTACAGCTTTTGTTATATAGCATTTGTTTATGTATCTAATAGTTTTGAACTACAGTTTAATTCAGAAAGTTGCAAAAATTTCTTTCTAAATATATTTAAACATGTTAAGCGATGGTTAAAATGTGCTATTAGAAACTAAACAGAATGGATTTCAGGTTTAATACATTCAAGTTTCGTCGGAAGATACATAAATTTTCCTCGCCAAGTAACCTAAAAAAGTAATAATAAAATGATTATTTCCCTTATTTTGGACTGCAGTTGTAAAAATATAAATGTTATTTGCTGGATTTTATTAGTCATAACACTTTTTATTTGTTAGTATACGTTTGAAAACTTGAAAGAAAATGTTTTACAGCTTTTTTTTTATAGCATTTCTTTATGTATCTGATATTTTTAAACAACGGTTTAATTCAGAAAGTAGCAAAAATTTTTTTCTCAAGATATTTAAACATTTTTAGCGAAGGTTAAAATGTGCTACTAGAAACAATTCAGAATTAATGTCAGGTTTATTACAATCGATTCTCATTGAAAAAGAAATGAATTCTAAACGTAAAGTAACTTAAAAATGTTGAAATAGAAAGATTTTTTCCCTTTTTTTAGCCTGCAGTTGTAAAAATATAAATGTTATTTGCAGGATTTTATTAGACATATCACTTTTTATTTGTTAGTATACGCTTTAAAACTTGAAAGAAAACGTTTTACAGCTTTTTTTATATAGCATTTCTTTATGTATTTGCTAGTTATGAACTACGGTTAATTTCGGAAAGTCGCAAAAATTTCTTTCTAAATATATTTAAACATTTTTAGCGACAGTTAAAATGTGCTACTAGAAACAATTGACAATGGATGTAAAGTTTATTACAATACATTTTCGTTGAAATGAATTGAGTTCTTAACGTAAATTAACTTAAAAATGTTGGAATAGAAAGATTTTTTCCCTTTTTTTAGACTGCAGTTGTT
>NW_014572417.1:0-1286 GCF_001313835.1 Polistes canadensis
AAGTTTTAAAGCGTATACTAACAAATAAAAAGTGTTACGTTCAATAAAATCCAGCAAATAACATTTATATTTCAACAACTGCAGTCTAGAAAAAGGAAAAAATCATTTTATTGCAGCATTTTTTGGTTACCTAACGTGAAGAATTCAATTTTTTTCAACGAAACTCGGTTGTAGTCAACCTGACATCCATTCTGTCTTGTTTCTAATAGGACATTTTTACCTTCCCAAAAAGATTTAATATATTTTTAAAGAAATTTTTGCTACTTATCGAATTAAACCGTAGTTCAAAACTATCAGATACATAAAGAAATGCTATATAACAAAAGCTGTAACACGTTTTCTTTTAAGTTTTAAAGCGTATACTATCCATAAAAATTGTTACGTTCAATAAAATCTTGCAAATATCATTTATATTTTAAAATCTGCAGACCAAAAAAAGGAAATAAATCCTTGTATTACAACAATTTTTGGTTACTTTACGTGAAAAATTTAATTGTTCTTCAACGAAAATCGATTGTAATAAACCTGACATGCATTCTGTTCTGTTTTTAGTAGCAATTTTTAATCGTCGTAAAAATGTTTAATATAATTAGAAAGAAATTTTTGCTACTTTCTAAATTAAACCGTAGTTCAAAACTATCAGATACATAAAGACACGCTATAAAATAAAAGCTGTAAAATATTTTTTTTCAAGTTTTAAAACGTATACTAACAAATAAAAAGTGTTACGTTCAATACAATTCAGCGTTAACATTTATAATTTAACAACTGCAGTTCAAAAAAAGGAAAAAAATCATTTTATTACAACATTTTTTGGTTATTAAACGTGAAGAATTCCATTCCTTTTCATGGAAACTTGATTGTAGTAAACCTTACATATAATCTGTATTGTTTCTAGTAGCACATATTAACCGTTGTTAAAAATGTTTAAACATATTTAGAAAGAAATGTTTGCTACTTTCTGAATAACACCGTAGTTTAAAACCATTAAATACATAAAAAAATGCTATATCAAAAAAGCTGTGCAACGTTTTCTTTCAAGTTTCAAAGCGTATACTAACTAATAAATAGTGTTACGTTCAATAAAATCAAGCAAATCACATTTATATTTCAAAAATTGCAGTCAAAAGAAAGGAAAAAAATCATTCTTTTACAACATTTTTTGGTTACTTAACGTAAAGAATTCAATTTTTTTTCAACGAAACACGATTGTAGTTAACCTGACATTCATTCTGTCTTGTTTATAATAGCAAATTTTTTTCTTTACAAAAAAGATTTAATATATT
>NW_014572418.1:0-1240 GCF_001313835.1 Polistes canadensis
AACATTTTTTGGTTACTTTACGTGAAAAACTCAATTCTTTTTCCACGAAACTCGATTGTAGTAAACCTGACTTGCATTCTGCTATGTTTCTAACAGCACATTTTTACCATCACAATAAAGATTTAAATATATTTAAAAAAAAATTTTTGCTTCTTTCTGAATTAAACCGTAGTTCAAAACTATTAGATACAGAAAGAAATGCTATATAACAAAAGCTTTATAACGTTTTTATCAAATTTTAAAGCGTATACTAACAAATAAATAGTGTTACGTTTAATAAAATCCAGCAAATTACATTTTTATTCAACACTTGCAGGTCAAAAATAGGAAAATAATCATTTTATTACAACATTTTTTGGTTACTTAACGTGAAGAACACATATCTTTTTCAACGATACTCGATTGTAGTAAACCTTACGTGCATTCTGTCTTGTTTTAAACAGCAAATTTTTTTTTTAAAAAAGATTTTTTATATTAAAAAAGAAATTTTTGCTACTTTCTGAATGAAACCGTAGTTCAAAACTGTTAGATACATAAAGAAATGCTATAATACAAAAGCAGTACAACGTTTTCTTTCAAGTTTTAAAGCGTATACTAACAAATAAAAAGTGTTACTTTCAATAAAATCAAGCAAGTAAAATTTATATTTTCAAAACTGCAGTCTAAAAAAAGGATAAAAATCATATTGTTACAACATTTTTTGGTTACTTAACGTGAAGAATTCAATTTTTTTTAACGAAACTCGATTGTAGTAAATCTGACGTGCATTCTGTTTTGTTTCTAATAGCACATTTTTTCCTTCAAAAAAAAGATTTAGTATATTTAAAAAAAAATTTTTGCTACTTTCGGAATTAAACCGTAGTTCAAAACTATTAAATACATAAAAAAATGCTATATAACAAAAGCTGTACAACGTTTTTTTTCAAGTTTTAAAGCGTAAACTATCAAATAAAATGTGTTACGTTCAATAAAATCCAGCAAATAACATTTATAATTTCACAACTGCTGTTCAAAAAAAAGGAAAAAATCATTTTATTACAACATTTTTTGGTTACTAAACTTGAAGAATTCAATTCTATTTCAACGAAACCCGATAGTAGTAAACCTGATATTTAATCAGTTTTGTTTATAGTAGCACATTATAACTATCTTTAAAAATGTTTAGATATATTTCGAAAGAAATTTCTGCTACTTTCTGAATTAAACCGTAGTTCAAAACTATTAGATACATAAAGAAATG
>NW_014572419.1:0-1244 GCF_001313835.1 Polistes canadensis
AAGTAACCAAAAAATGTTGTAATAGCATGATTTTTTTCCTTTTTTTAGACTGCAGTTTGTAAAATATAAATGTAATTAGCTGAATTTTATTGAAAGTAACACGTTTTATTTGTTAGTATGAGATTTAAAACTTGAAAGAAGACGTTTTACATCTTTTTTAATATAGCATTTCTTTATGTATCTGCTAGTTATGAACTACGGTTTAATTTAGAAAGTAGCAAATACTTCTTTTTAAATATATTTAACCTTTTTTTAAAGGTAAAAAATTGCTTTTAGAAATAAGACAGAATGGATAGCAGGTTTATTACAATCGAGTTTCGTTGAAAAAGAATTAAGTTCTTCACGTAAAGTAACCAAAAAATGTTGTAATAAAATGATTTTTTTCCTTTCTTTGGACAGCAGTTGTTGAAATATAAATGTTATTTGCTTGATTTTATAAAACCTTAAACTTTCTATTTGTTAGTATGCCCTTTAAAACTTGAAAGAAAACGTATTACAGCTTTTTTTATATAGAATTTCTTTATTTATCTGATAGTTTTGAACTACGGTTTAATTCAGTAAGTAGCAAAAATTTTATTCTAAATATATTTAAATATTTTTAGCGACGGTTAAAATGAGCTACTCGAAACAAAACATTTTAAATGTCAGGTTTATTACAATCGATTTTCGTTGAGAAAGAAATGAGTTCTTCACGTAAAGTAACCAAAAAATGTTTTAGTAAAATGATTTTTTTCCTTTTTTTGGAATGCAGTTGTTGAAATATGAATGTTATTTGCTGGATTTTATTAGACATAACACATTTTACTCATTAGTATACGCTTTAAGACTTAATAGAAAACGTTTTCCAGTTTTTGTTATATAGCATTTCTTTATGTATCTGACAGTTTTGAACTACAGTCTAATTGAAAAAGTAGCAAAAATTTTTTTCTAAATATATATAAACATATTTAGCGACGGTTAATATGTGCTACTTGAAACAAAACAGATTAAATGTCAGGTTTACTACAATCGAGTTTCGTCGAAAAAGAACAGAATTATTCACGTTAAGTAACTAAAAAATGTTGTAATAAAATGATTTTTTTCCTATTTTTGAACTGCAGTTGTTGAATTATAAATGTTGTTTGCTGGATTTTGTTTAACGTAACACTTTTTACTTATTAGTATACGCTTGAAAACTTGAAAGAAAATATTTTACAGCTTTTGTTATATAGCATTGCTTTATGTATCTGATAGTTTTGAACTAC
>NW_014572420.1:0-1244 GCF_001313835.1 Polistes canadensis
TGTTAGTATACGCTTTAAAACTTAAAGGATAACGTTTTACAGCTTTTGTTATAAAGAATTTCGGTTTGTATCTGATAGTTTTAAACTAAGGTTTAATCCAGAAAGTAGCAAAAATTTCTTTTTAAGTATATTTATATATTTTAAGCGACGGTTAAAATGTGCTACTAGAAACAAATCAGAATGGATGTCAGGTTTATTACACTCGATTTTCGTTGAAAAAGAATTGAATTCTTCACGTAAAGTAACCAAAAAATGTTGTAATAGAATGATTTTTTTCTTTTTTTTGAACTGCAGATGTTGTATTATAAATGTTATTTGCTGGATTTTATTGAACGTAACACTTTTTATTTGCTAGTATACGCTTTCAAACTTAAACAAAAACGTTTTACAGCTTCTGTTATATAGCATTTCTTTATGTATCTGATAGTTTTGAACTACGGTTTATTTCAGAAAGTAATAAAAGTTTCTTTCTAAATATATTTCAACATTTTTAGCGACGGTAAAAATGTTCTACTAAATAGAAAACAAAATAAATGTCAGGATTACTTTAATCGAGTTTCGTTGTAAATGAATTGATTTCTACACAATAAGAAACTAAAAAATGTTGTTATAAAATGATATTTTTCTTTTTTTTGGACTGCAGTTGTTGAAATAAAAAATGGTATTTCCTGGATTTTATTAAACGTAACTCTTTTTATTTGTTAGTATTCGCTTTAAAACTTGAAAGACCACGTTTTACAGCTTTTGTTATATAGCATTTCTGTATGTATCTAATAGTTTTGAATTACAGTTTAATTCAGAAAGTAGCAGAAATTTCTTTGTAAATTTATTAAATCTTTTTTGTGAAGGTAAAAATGTGGTATCAGAAACAAGAGAGAATGGACGTCAGGTTTACTTTAATCGTTTTTCGTTGAAAAAGAATTGAGTTCTTCACGTTAAGTAACCAAAAAATGTTGTAATAAAATGATTTTTTTCCTTTTTTTGAACTGCCGTTTTTGTATTATAAATGTTATTTGCTAGATTTTATAGAACGTAACACTATTTATTTGTTACTATACGCTTTCAAACTTAAAAAAAATTCAAACTTGATTGAACACGATTGAGGTAGAGAATAATAAAACACTACCATTCCTAGACTTAAATATAATAAGAAAAGAAGATGGCTCTATTTTAACGGACTGGTMMWTTAAACCAACAAACTCAGGTAGATGTTTAAATTATAAGTCGAATCATCCAATAAGCCA
>NW_014572421.1:0-1264 GCF_001313835.1 Polistes canadensis
TTAAACATTTTTAGCGACGGTTAAAATGTGCTACTAGAAACAAAACAGATTAAATGTCAGGTTTACTACAATCGAGTTTCGGTGACAAAAAATTGAATTCTTCACGCTAAGTTACCATACAATGTTGTAATCAAATGATTTTTTTCCTTTTTTTAAACTGCAGTTGTTGAATTATAAATGTTTTTTGCTGGATTTTATTGATCGTAACACTTTTTATTCGTTAGTATACGCTTTAAAACTTGAAAGAAGACATTTTACTGCTTTTGTTATATAGCATTTCGTTATGTATCTGATAGTTTTGAACTACGGTTTAATTCAGAAAGAAGCTAAAGTTTCTTTCTAAATATATATTAAACATTATTTGCGACGGGTAAAATGTGCTACTAGAAACAAAATAGATTCTATGTCAGGTGTACTACAATCGAGTCTCGTGGAAAAAAAATTGAATTCTTCACGTTAAGTAACCAAAAAATGTTGTAATAAAATGATTTTTTTCCTTTTCTTAGACTGCAGTAGTTAAAATATAAATTTTATTTGCTAAATTTTATTGAACGTTACACTTTTTTTTTGTTAGTATACGCTTAAAAACTGGAAAGAAAACTTTTTACAGCTCTTGTTTTATAGCATTTCTTTATTTATCTGATAGTTTTGAACTACGGTTTAATTAAAAAAGCAGCAAAAATTTATTCTAAATATATTTAAACATTTTTAGCAACGGTAAAAATATGCTACTAGAAACATAACAGATTAAATATCAGGTTTACTACAATCGAGTTTCGGTGAAAAACAATTGAATTCTTCACGTTAAGTAACCAAAAAATGTTGTACGAAAATGAATTTTTTCCTTTTTTTGAACTGCAGTTGCTGAATTATAAATGGAATATGCTCGATTTTATTGAACGTAACACTTTTTATTTGTTAGTATACGCTTTAAAACTTAAAAGAAAACGTTTTACAGTTTTGTTACATGTAATTTCTTTATTTATCTGATAGTTTTAAACTACGTTTTAATTCAAAAAGTAGAAAAAATTTCTTTCTAAATATATTTAAACAATTTTAGCGACGGTTAAAAGTTGCTACTAGAAACAAAACAGAATAGATGTCAGGTTTATTACCATCGATTTTCGGTAAAAAAGAATTGAGTTCTTCACGTTAAGTATCCAAAATATGTTGTAATAAAATGAATTTTTTTTTTTATTTGAACTGCTGTTGTTGAATTATAAATGTTATTTGCTGTATTTTTTTGAACGTAACACTTTTTATT
>NW_014572422.1:0-1270 GCF_001313835.1 Polistes canadensis
TAAAAAGTGAATTTCAACTTTTTTCTTGTTATTAACTCGATAGAAAAATATAATGCGATATATTCGCACTCATGTCGATATAAAGAAGAAAAAGAAAAAAAAAAAAAAAAAAAAAAAAAAAAAAAAAAAAAAAAGAAGATGTCGGTTATTAGTAAAAATTGTTAAATGTTATATATACGTACTGTTGTCCGCAATGTTAAAGAAATTGTTTTGAAAAGAAAAAAGAAAGAAAAAAAAAATATCGGAGATAATAAGGAACATGAAAATGCATATATAAAGCATATTATAAATTTCTATGGTTATTAATTTTTGTCTGTTTAAATCTTTTGATAGAATTTTTCATTTTTATTATTTTTCTTTTTTAAACTTACTATCATTTTGCAAAATAGAAAAAAAAAAAGAAAATCAACATAAATTTATATTAATCGCATGTATATACGTTGATCTCCAAACGAATAAGGAATTATAATATTTCACTATTAACATCATTTAATTAAATTGATTAGAATCGTGCGTTAAATCAGGGCTTCTCAAACTTTTCTACTTGACGAACTCCCTTTAACCGAGAAAATATTTTCACTACCTTGGATATAAATTTTATACTAATTTGTCTTTCGTTATCATAAGCTTATAAACATATACTACACGTGCAATGTCGTCGAACCGGTTTTGAATTAATTTTCAGTTGTATATTAATTGTTTAGTTTTGCTTAAACTTCTGCAAATTTTTAAATTTATTCACGCGATCCATATGTGAAACTTTGAGAAACCCTTCGTTAGATGATAATGCATGTACTTATATAAGAGAAGAAGAAAAATTCTGATGATATTTTATCTCGAAATATATAAAATAATATATTACTTTTATATTTCGATAAAAACAACATTATACTCTTCTTTTCTTATTTCTCCTATGTAAAGTTATATATATATATATATTATATATTATAAATATTATATATATATATCTAACAGAAAACACGGGAATCATTATTGTATATAATAATTCAAGTGCAGGTTCGTACGCTCAATTTATTGAAATTAGATTGTTTATCGTAACGTATTTTTAAGAGTTGTTTATCGATAAATTAATATTATATCTTGGAATCATTTTGACAATAACTAATAACACGATAAAATTAAATAATCGTGAGAAATATTTGAAACTAGCACAATTCGCGAGAGTTTCGTATATATATATCAAAGATTTATAGAGATTGTCCAATGTTAAGTATATATATTAAATATGTAATAGATTTTAATATTTTTT
>NW_014572423.1:0-1216 GCF_001313835.1 Polistes canadensis
TCTATGATTGTATTGGTATGGCTAAAGAGATCATCTAACACATTGAAACTATACGCGGCGAATCGCGTACGCAAAATCCAAGACATTTGTGTAGGAATCACGTGACGACACGTGCGAACGGAAAACAATTCCGCGGACGCATTATCTCGCGGACAACTTCCTTGCGAATTTATAAAAAATGATTCATGGTTTCACGGTCCTTCATGGCTCAGACGACCGGAGTCTGAATGGCCAACTCAGGTTGAAATAAAGATAGATGAATTGCCTGAAGTTAAAAAACTCTCGGYATTCATGACRCGGATCGAGCCGGGAAGCATATTTCAACGATTTTCCAGTTACACGCGACTATTAAAAACTATAGCATGATGCAGAAGATGGATCAAAACAAACTTATACCAGGGAGAAATCTCGACCGCGGAAATAATAGACACTGAACTACAGGTATTAAGACTCGTCCAAGACGAACAATTTCGAGACGAAAAGAAAAAAATTGATCGATACAAGGGAAATTAAAATTACGAGACTCGCCGCGCTAAATCCAATCATAGACGAAACGGGTTTGATTCGTGTAGGAGGTAGACTGAGAAACGCAAATTTACCGTTCCAGGAGAAATGTCCAATACTATTACCATCTCGATACCATGTAACCGATCTTCTCATTCGAAAGTTCCATGAACAGAATTTCCACGCCGGCATAAAAACTACCCTCTATGCTATGCGACAACGATTTTGGACTCTAGATGGCAAGAATCAAGTGCGAAAAATCGTACGTAATTGCGTACGCTGCATTCRATTCCGCGCGTCAGGTATTYAGTATAAAATGGGCGATCTACCGAAAGMTCGCGTACAAGAAAACATCGCGTTCTCACATACTGGAGTAGATTTCTTCGGTCCCCTTTACGCGAAAGAGAAGAAATATCGTAACCAAAGTCGCATTAAGATATACGGGTGCATCTCCGTCTGCATGTGTATAAAGGCCGTGCATATCGAATTAGTTAGTGATTTGTCAACAGACGCATTTCTCGCTGCCTTCCGGCGTTTTACGGGACGAAGAGCCATTCCGTCCCACGTGTATTCAGGTAACGGTACTAACTTTGTTGGGGCGAACAATCAATTAAAGGATTTATATGCCTTAATCAATTCCGACGAATATAGGACGAAGATCCACAATTTCGCGACCGACCAAAGAATATCGTGGCATTTCAACCCCCCACTC
>NW_014572424.1:0-1214 GCF_001313835.1 Polistes canadensis
TTAGAAACAAGACAGAATGGACGTCAGGTTTACTACAATCGAGTTTCGTTGTAAAAGAATTGAGTTCTTCACGTACAGTAACAAAAAAATGTTAATAAAAATTATTTTTTTCCTTTTTTTGACAGCAGTTGGTGAATTATATATGTTATTTGCTGGATTTTATTGAACGTAACACTTTTTATTTGTTATTATTCGCTTTAAAACTTGAAAAAAAAACGCTGTACAGCTTTTGTTATATAGCATTTTTTTATGTATCTAATAGTTTTAAACTACGGTTTAATTCAGAAAGTACAAAAATTTCTATTTAAAAATATAAGGTCTATTTTGTAAAGGTAAAAATGTGCTAAAGGAAACAAGACAGAATGAACGTTAGGTTTACTACAATCGAGTTTTGTTGAAAAAGAATTGAGTTCTTCACGTTAAGTAACCTAAAAATGTTGTAATAAAATGATTTTTTTCCTTTTTAGAGACTGCAGTTGTTGAAATATAAACTTTACTTGCTTGATTTTATTGAGAGTAACACTTTTTATATGTTAGTATACGCTTTAACACTTAAAAGAAAACGTTTTACAGCTTTTTTTATATAACATTTCTTTATGAATCTAAAAGTTTTAAACTACGGTTCAATTCAGAAAGTAGCAAAAATTTCTTTCAAAATATATTTAAACATTTTTAACGACGGGTAATATGTGCTTCTAGAAGCAAAACAGATTAAATTTCAGGTTTACAACAATCGGGTTTTGATGAAAATGAACTGAATTCTTCACGTTAAGTAACCAAAAAATTTTGTAATAAAATGATTTTTTTCCTTTTATTGAACTGCAGTTGTTGAATTATAAATGTCATTTGCTAGGTTTTATTGAACGTAACATTTTTTATTTGTAAGTATACGCTTTAAAACTGGAAAGAAATCGTTGTACAGCTTTTGTTATAACATTTCTTTATGTATCCAAAAGTTTTAAAGTACGGTTGATTCACAAAGTATCAAAAATTTTTTTTTAAATATATTAAATCTTTTTTGTGAATGTAAAAATGTGATATAAGAAACAAGACAGAATGGACGTCAGGTTTACTACAATCGAGTTACGTTGAAAAAGAATTTAGTTCTTCACGTACAGTAACCAAAAAATGTTGTAATAAAATGATTTTTTTCCTTTTTTTAGAATGCAGTAGTAAAAATATAAATTTTATTTGCCTAATTATAATAAAAGTAA
>NW_014572425.1:0-1276 GCF_001313835.1 Polistes canadensis
AGTCTCGCAGAAAGAGAAATGATTTCCACACGTAAAGTAACGAAAAATGGTCGTAGTTAAATGATTTCTTCTCTTTTTTTTAACTRATGTAGTCWWAATATAAATGATGTTTGCAAAATTTTTTCGGACTTAACACTTTTTAATTGTAATTATACGCTTCAAAAGTAGAAAAAAAACGTTTTATAGCTTTTGTTTTATAGAATTTTTTAGAAATTTTATAGATTTCACATACAACTTAATCCAGATAGTAGCGAAAATTTCTTTTTAAACATGTAAAAATTATTTTAGCAAAGGTACAAATATGCTATTAGAAACTAAACAGAATAGATGTTTGGTTGACTGCAATCAAATTATATCGAAAAATAATAAAATTCTACACCTAAAGTAACCCAAAAAAATTGTAATAAAATGATTTTTTCTCTTTTCTTCGACTTTAGTTGGTTCAATTTTAATGGTATTTGCTAGATTTCATTAAACATAATACATTTTATTTTTTAGCATTCACTGTAAAATTTAAAAGAAATCGTATTATAGCTTTTGTTATATAGAAATTTTTTAAAAATTTTATAGTGCTTAATAACGATTTAATACAGAAGAAAACGAAAATTTCTTTTCACATTTGATAAAAATCATTWAGCGAAGGTAAAAATGTGCTATTTGAAACTGAACAGAAAAGATGTTTGGTTGACAACAATCRAATTCTATCGAAAAATAATTAAATTCTAMACTTGAAGTAACGTAAAAAAGATGTATTAAAATGATTTTTTCTTTTTTGTTTGACTGCAGTTTTGAAAAGTTAAATGGTATTTAGTAGATTTTATTAGACATAAAACTTTTGATTTGTTAGTACACGCTTTARAACTTGATAGAAAACGTTGAAWAGTTTTGGTTTTATAGCATTTTTCTAAAAATTTTATAGTTTTTAACTACGATTTATTCCAGATAGTTGCAGAAATTTCTTTTTAAGTATATTACAATTATTTTAGCGAAGGTAAAATTATGCTAATAGAAACTAAACAGAATTGATGTTTGGTTTACTGCAATCAAATTATATCGAAAAATAATTAAATTCTAAACCTTAAGTAACCTAAAAAAGTTGTAATATAATGATTTCTGCTCTTTTCTTTGACTGCAGTTAGAGAAAATTTAATTGTATTTGCTAGATTTTATTGGAAATAACACTTTTTATTTTTTAGTATACGCTTTAAAACTTAAAAGAAAACGTATTATAGCTTTTGTTATTTAAAACTGTTTTAGAAATTTTGTAGTTTTTAAC
>NW_014572426.1:0-1256 GCF_001313835.1 Polistes canadensis
GATTATATTAAACGTAACACTTTATATTTGTTAGTATACGCTTTAAAATTTGGAAGAGAACGTTAAACAGCTTTTGTTATCTAGCATTTCTTTATATATCTAGTAGTTTTAGACTACAGCTTAATTCAGAAAGTAGCCAAAATTTCTTTCTAAATATATTTAAACATTTTAAGCGACGGTTAAAATGTGCTACTTGAAACAAAACAGATTAAATGTCAGGTTTACTACAATCGAGTTTCGTTGAATAAGAATTGAATTCTTTACGTTGGGTAACCAAAAAATTTTGTGATAAAATGATTTTTTTTCTTTCTTTGGACTGCAGTTTTTGTAATATAAATGATATTTGCTGGATATTATTGAAAGTAACACTTTTTATTTGTTAGTATACGCTTTAAAACTTGAAAGAAAACGTTTTAGAGCTTTTGTTTTATAGCATTTCTTTATGTATCTAATAGTTTTGAACTACGGTTTTTTCCAGAAAGTAGCAAAAATTTCTTTCTTAATATATTTAAAAATCTTTAGCGACGGTTAAAATGTGCTACTAGAAACAAAACAGATTAAATGTCAGGTTTACTACAATCGAGTTTCGTTGAATAAGAATTGAACTCTTTACGTTAAGAAACCAAAAAATGTTGTAATAAAATGATTTTTTTCCTTTCTTTGGACTGCAGTTGTTGTAATATAAATGATAGTTGCTAGATTTTATTGAACGTTACACTTTATATTTGTTAGTATACGCTTTAAAACTTGAAAGAAAACGTTTTACAGCTTTTGTTATATAGCATTTCTTTATGTATCTAATAGTTTGAACTACGGTTTTTTTCAAAAAGGAGCCAAAATTTTTTTTTAAATATATTTAAACATTTCTAGTGACGGTTAAAATGTGCTACTAGAAACAAAACAGATTACATTTCAGGTTTACTACAATCGAGTTTCGTTGAAAAAGGATTGGATTCTTCACGTAAAGTAACTTAAAAATGTTGTAAAAGAATGATTTTATTCCTTTTTTTGGACTGCAGTTGTTGACATATAAATGTTATTTGCTTGATTTTATTGAACGTAACACTTTTTATTTGTTAGTATGCGCTTTAAAACTTGAAAGAAAACGTTTTAAATCTTTGTTCATATAGCATTTTTTTATGTATCTGAAAGTTTTGAACTGCGGTTTAATTTAGAAAGTAGCAAAAATTACATTTTAAATATATTTATTCATTTTTAGCGACGGTTAAATTTTGCTACTAGAAACAAAACAGAAT
>NW_014572427.1:0-1254 GCF_001313835.1 Polistes canadensis
AAAATCGATTGTAATAAACCTGACATCCATTCTGTTTTGTTTCTTGTAGCACATTTTAACCGTCACTAAAAATATATAGATATACTTACAAAGAAATTTTTGCTACTTTCCGAATTAAACCGTAGTTCAAACTATTAGATACATTTAGAAATGCTATATAACAAAAGCTGTACAACGTTTTCTTTCAAGTCTTAAAGCGAATACTAACAAATAAAAAGGGTTACGTTTATTAAAATCCTGCAAATAACATTTATATTTCGACAACTGCAGTCCAAAAAAAGGGAAAAAATCATTCTATTAACGCAATTTTTGGTTACTTTGCGTGAAGAACCTAATTTTTTTTCAACGAAAATCGATTGAAATAAACCTGACATTCATTTTGTCTTGTTTCTAATAGCACATTTTTACCTTCACAAAAAAGAGTTAATATATTTAAAAAGAAATTTTTCCTACTTTCTGAATTAAACCGTAGTTTAAAACTATAAGATACATAAAGAAAAGCTACATAACAAAAGCTGTACAACGTTATCTTCCTAGTTCTATAGCGTATACTAACAAATAAAAAGTGTTACGTTCAATTAAATCCAGCAAATTACATTTGTACCTCAACAACTGCAGTTCAAAAAAAGGAAAAAAATCACTTTAATACAACAGTTTTAGGTTACTAAACGTGTAGAACTCAATCCTTTTTCAACGAAAATCGATTGTAATAAACCTGACATCCATTCTTTTTTGTTTCTAGTAGCACATTTTACCCGTCGCTAAAAATATATAAATATACTTAAAAATAAATTTTGCTTTTTTCTAAATTAAACTGTAGTTTAAAACTATCAGATACATAACGAAATGCTTTATAACAAATACTGTAAAACGTTTTCTTTTAAGTTTTAAAGCGTATACTAACAAATAAAAAGTGTTACGTTCAATAAAATCCAGCAAATAACTTTTATAATTAAACAACTGCAGTTTCACAAAAGGAATATAAACATTTTATTACAACATTTTTTGGTTACCTTACGTGAAGAATTCAATTCTTTTTCAACGAAAATCGATTGTAATAAACCTTACTTCTATTCTGTTTTGTTTCTAGTAGAACATTTTAACCGTCGCTAAAAATATATAAATATATTTAAAAAGAAATTTTTGCTACATTCCGAATTAAACTGTAGTCCAAAACTATTAGATACATAAAATAATGCTATATAACAAAAGCTGTACAACGTTTTCTTTCTAGTTTTAAAGCGAATACTAACA
>NW_014572428.1:0-1328 GCF_001313835.1 Polistes canadensis
AAAAAAAAAAAGAAAAGAAAAAAAATAACAAGAACGTATAAGAAATATAATAGATGAATTTATATCACCCCGTTTTATTCTTAATCCATGCATTCCGGATTTAATGCTTAGAATAATCTCTCTGGTATCGATCGAACCCTTCGATGCTCGAAAACGATAAGAGAGCCAATGGTGAACGAGTAGGAGGTGGTGGTATACCCGTCAATATGTAACATAGATTAACCTGGGAAAAGGGTTTGATCCTTATAGATAAATCTCCCACATGCATGGAAAAAGACAAACACACACAAACATATATATATACGTTTAAACTTAGCAGCTAGATTATAACCTCTACGAAAACGGGAAATAACATCCCCATCGTTCATTTTTAAATAGCAATCTTTCCTTTGAGAAACTACTCATCGAACTCCCCCAACCCCAACCCCGCTTACGATTTGCTACACATTTATCGGAAAGATAGAAGATGGAAACAAAAATGAGGAATTTGCACAAAAAAAAAAAAAAAAAAACAAACTCTCCCTAAGAAATCTCAAAAAACACGTACATATTATTACTATATCTGTTCACAATCATCTTCTTAACTTATTTTCCTAACTTTCGCTTTTCAACAAACGATTATCGATAATAATCGAAAGCGAGCGAGTTAAGATAAAACGAGACACTGAACTTTCACCGGACAACTACCAAGAAACACACCATTCCAATACACTTGTCGTTGTTCCTTGTTCTTGTTATATTGTTGTTGTTGTTGTTGTTGGATCGAGGACGGTGATATTCAACTCTAACTACTGACTATCGAGGCTATGCACGCTGACTGACTTCGAAGTAGAGAGAAGAACTCGACTCCGCTCCTTAATGCCTTACCACCCCACCCCACCCCACCTCCTTAACTCCCCCTCTAACTCTTTCTTTTCCTCTCTTTTTCGCACTCTCGACAGTCGTCGCTCATTGCCATGGGATAGAACGGAGTGGGGGGGAAAAAAACGAATACTTCTGAGACGACGACGACACAACGATGATGACTATGACGACGAACGTGAACCATGCTTGCTTGCTTGCTTGCTTGCTTGCTTGGTTTCTTACTCTCACTCACCTGTTTTAAAACAGGTGAAAGAAACTGCAAGATGCGAACGACAACACAACACTGCAGCAACGCGTTCTTTTACTTCTTCCATAAATTCTTTACCCTTTTTCTTTTCCTATATAGTAAAGAATTTTCAACACGATTATGATCTATATATTCTTTACCCTTTTTTCTTTTTTTTTTTTTTATCTGGGCAAGAATAAACCGATGAATTAATATAAAATGTTAATATTATTATAAT
>NW_014572429.1:0-1322 GCF_001313835.1 Polistes canadensis
CCCCTTCCCCCCCAATCCCCCCCACCACAAACAACTACTCCCTTCACGATTCCTCGTGTCCTTTTATTTCGTCACTTGGATGCTCGTTGTGCAACCGATTCACCCTTTATGGTCGGCTGTGAAACACGCGTGTGAAAAAAGAGAAAGAGAGAGAGAGAGAGAGAGAAATAGAGAAAAATCAGTTGTTGAAAGATTAGAAAAGTAAAATAAGAGAAAAAGATATTTGAAAAGAAAATTTATTATAAGAGAAAGAGAAAATATAAAATCATTAATTTTGAGATTATAATATAAGAAAATAATAATAAAAGATACTTGGATAATGATTATTATTGTCACGAAAGATAAATAATAAAAAGTGAAATTATTAAACGTGAGATTATAGAAATGAATGTTTGTAAAGGATATTTAAAATTGGAGAACTGTCAAAAGAAAGAAATGTGAGATAAATTAATATATAATCGTATAAGATTAGAAATATATATTAATAAAAAGGTTATTTAAAAATAGTGAATAGGAAAGATTATTGGAGATACAATTATAGTGATATTTTGCAGATCGGAGAAATTGATTTGTTAAATCGATAACGGAAATGGTCTGTATCCGTGACTACTTCCAAGTATAAGACGACAAGATTTCCCAAAGATTACTACTTGTTCTGCACTTTCCAGGAATAAACTTTCCCGCGTTAAGAATCGATTCGAGAGTTGCATTTCTTCGAGAAATCGATCTCTGTGTTTATACGTGTATGTGTATATGTGTGTTTATACGTGCGTGGTTTTACCAATTTAGGATAAAACGATTTAGATTTAACAAAACGTTGACTTTTACCATCGTATATTATCTTTCCCAAAGTTAACGACAAAGTTTAGATTTTTGGTATAATACTGATTGTTAATAATAATAAATAATTATTATACATTATTATATACCGATTCAAGTAGTAGAAATCCCCTTTCCTTAGTTTTGCAGACGTAAATGTTTTATACACGAAATTTTGTTCTTTACTGTTCTTTTTTTTTTTTGTAATTTAAATTGAGTTTTTACACGTCAACAACAACGTTCACAACGATCGAACTTATCGAAGTTAGAAAATCGACTAGCACAGAAGAGTTTCGTTCGGTCACGTCGACGAAATGGAAATGCGCGAAAACTATCAACTCAGTTTCGTTCCTTCCCGTCGTTCTCGATGCCAAGAATAAACTTACTCGAACCCCACCACGGAAACCACCTTCTATCCTTCTACGAAATTAACATCCCTGTTTTCCTCATTATTATTATATTTATTTCATAATTTTTATTATTATTATATATATATATATATA
>NW_014572430.1:0-1207 GCF_001313835.1 Polistes canadensis
TCATAAAAAAGATTTAATATATTTATAAAGAAATTTTTGCTACTTTCTGAAATTAACCGTAGTTCAAAACTATTAGATACATAAAGAAGTGCTATATAACAAATGCTGTAACACGTTTTTTCTTCAAGTTTTAAAGCGTATACTGACAAATAAAAAGTGTTACGTTCAATAAAATCTAGCGAATAAAAATTATATTTAAACCACTGCAGTCCAAACAAGGAAAAAATCATTTTATTAAAAAATTTTTTGGTTACTTAACGTAAAGGATTCAATTCTTTTTCAACGAAATTCGATTGTAGTATTCCTGACATTCATTTTGTTTTGTTTCTAGTAGCACATTTTTACCGTCGCAAAAAATGTTGAAATATATTCATAAAGAAATTTTTGCTACTTTCTGAAATAAACCGTAGTTCAAAACTATTACATACATAAAGAAATGCTATATAACAAATGCTGTAATCCGTTTTCTTTCAAGTTTTACAGCGTATACCAACAATTAAAAAGAGTTACGTTCAATAAAATCCAGCGAATAACATTTATATTTCTACAAATTCAGTTCCAAAAGAGGAAAAATATCATTCGATTACAACATTTTGTGGATACCTAAAGGAGAGGATTCCATTATTTTTCAACGAAACTCGATTGTAGCAAACCTTAAATCTAATCTGTCTTGTTTGTAATAGCACATATTTACCCTCATAAAAAAGATTTATTATATTTATAATAAAATTTTTGCTACTATCTGAATTAAACCGTAGTTCAAAACTATTAGATTCATAAAGAAATGCTATATAACAAATGCTGTAACACGTTTTTTTTCAAGTTTTAAAGCGGATACTAACAAATAAAAAGTGTTACGTTCAATAAAATCTAGCGAAAAACATTTATATTTAAACAACTGCAGTCCCAAGAAGGAAAAAATCATTTTATTACAACATTTTTTGGTGACTTAACGTAAAGGATTTAATTTTTTTTCAACAAAATTCGATTGTAGTAATCCTGACATTCATTTTGTTTTGTTTCTAGTAGCACATTTACCGTCGCAAAAAATGTTGAAATATATTTATAAAGAAATTTTTGATACTTTTTGAATTAATCCGTAGTTCAAAAATAGCAGATACATAGTGATATGCTATTTAAAAAAAGCTGTTACACGTTTTTTTTCAAGTTTTAAAGCGCATACTAACAAATAAAAAGTGTTACGTTC